>NC_081153.1:21987332-22229832 GCF_958295425.1 Solea solea
CAGGCGTCATTTTACTCAATCTGTTGTTGTAATAACTCTGAAAGAGTCATTGAACTTTGACACTGCATATTTAACACTGCAAAATTAGCATCTTCTGTGGTCAGATCGTTTGCAGGAATTATGACCCAATTAAATGAGGCGCCCCTAGTGGTAGTATAAATAACAGCAATCTTTTGTTTACCACAGAAGCAGAAGTGAAGCTCCTTCTTCTTTTTTTAATTACACTGCACATGTCACAATGGTCTGTTCCGACTGAACGCTGGAATTCTAAATTCTTTTGCACAAGTAAACATAGCCAGTGTCACGGTGGCAGGAAGAGCTGATAGTGAAATGAAGTTATCAGAGTTCACTGCACACTTTAAATCCACAGAGATGGAGGAATATATCTCACGACTGAATCTATCTGACCTTTATAATGAGCATATGGTTTTTTTTTAACACCTGCAATATTCTGACATCTTTAACATTCATTCATTCATTCATTTATTCATTTTCTACCACCTATATTAAAACAGCTTGCTAGATACTGCATGTGTTTGTCCAGGATGATTCTGCACCAGACCTGAACAATTTATTATTATATTTAATATTATTTATTGTATTTATTGTTTAGTGGGTATTTAGCAGACACTTTTATCCAAAGCGACTTACAAGCGACAACAGAGGACAGGGAGATGGAAGTGTCCTCTGTAATAATAATAAAGACTGTGACTAAAAGACCAGAGAAACCTACAAGAAAAATAGGGCAGTGAGAGCGTATCCTAACACAATACTAGCTTGAAGAGCAGAGAAAGCAGCAGATTCCCAAAAGGCCTCCACAATGTGGAGATGAAACAAGCAGTTGATCAGAGGAGTCAGATGAAGAGGCTGAAGGCAGAGAGCTGGTGGTACGAGGGAGAATCGTCAGCCCACACAATGTCACTGTGCAGCTGCTAACGCACTATTGATTTCTGCCACGAGAAGATTCACCACCGCACACAGCTCTCTCAGCTGACCTGGAGCCCTCAAGTCTTTAGGCTTCAGGTCAAGATCAAGATTAGACTTCTTTTTGGGGGTAAGCCTGACTCCATTCTGCAGCAAGAAGGCTAGTGTTTTATTCAGGGAGATCTAGCTGAAGTGTGGGCAGCCAACAGGCTCGTCAATAAGACAAGTTTGGCCTCAAATAAACTCTTTCTTTCCATAGGCACTGGCCACAGGCAGCCAATCACAGTCTGTGCTCGTCCTGCAGGGAGATGCATTCATTCTGTTTTAGGAACAATAGCTGAGCCTGGTGAACACAACATCAACAACATGTTTATAGCAGCTACAACAACAAGGCTCCCGTTTCTTCTTAACAATTTCAGTTCAAACTGCAAGAATATTTGGTCATGAAAATAGTGCTTAAACATGGCTGGGGGATCATTTTTCCACATTATTTACAACAACTACATATTCAACTTTCTCCACCATGATCACTGCCACTATGACTTCCCTCAACCCCCTGCAAGGCCAGTCACAGCCACTGTCCAACTAGAGCGGATAACACAGCACTGTTATATTCTGATTATATTGATAATACCTCATACATCAGAACACATCAGGATACTGTGTCATACCACGGAGGTTGTTTTTGCTTTGTGAGAATAACACAGAAAGTGGAGAACACATGTTTTGAGTGAAAATATTTGGCAGAATAATCATTTTTAGAAATGATTCTATTGCTGCAGCCAAATGAAATAGTCCTTCAGGCTCTATGCTGATGCAACACCATCATTTCTGATCTAGTAATGGAATGCTAAGGGCTCTGCCACAGGCTGTCATTAGTGAGTTGACACTGACCGAATCAGCAGATTGGTGGTATGTGTTCCAATTACTGACAAGTAGAGTTTGTTTACAGAGAGAAATAAGTTATTTCTATCATACATGTCTATGTGATTATCTAGAATATACTGTATACTGTATATACATAAACATATATGTGGGGCTGCTGTGTGCATCAGTGTTGGATCAGGTTGTCTTCCGATTGCAAGGTCGAGGTTTGATATCCGTCCCCTTTAGGCTACATGGCAATGTCTCCTTGGGCAAGACACTTAACCCCAGCGCGCTTCTAGCAGCTGTGCCAGCCGTGTGTAAATAAGAACAAAGTTGAAATATGCAGCTGACAAGTGCATCAGACTGTCTGAAGTAATGACTGTAAGGTCCAGCAGAGGGTGCTGTGAGCACAGTGTGGCCCTCTAACCCCAAACCCAGTCTGTCCACGTGTGCTGTCATGTCTGTGAAGGTTCTCAGTCATCTTCTGTAGTTTCACCTGTTATTCAACAGCCAACAAACCTGTTGTTAAGTTGGACAAAGCAGATTCTGACCCAGTTTCAGGTTGTTGGTGTCACCTCAGTCTGCGTGTGAGGGGGTAAGAGGGTTGTTAGGGTCACCTGAGAGACAGTGTCTGCTATTGTGTGGATGTGTCCTCCAGGAAGAGAGCTCAGGACAGCATTGTAGGTGAGTGATGATTGATGTCTTAGTCCACCCCTCTGTTGAGTGATGGTTTATCCAGGTTAACATAAATGACTTCCTTCACTCATCTTTCAAACCATCGGTCTTCCCAAAGTCAGAATGCCAGGGAAGTGTCCTTTGTCTTTCAGATACAGGTGAACTGATGAGTCCTGTCTAAATGAGCTGGCTATTCTGTGCTGTGCTGTGCTTGATTGGTTTCTCCAGTGTAGAGGTCAGGACACTCCTCATTACATTGCACTGCATGAACCCCATTGCTCTGTTTTGGTGCTTTTCCAACAAACAGCCCTAGAACGACTCGACTTGACTCGACTCAGTTTGGTATCAGTTACGTGGTTTTCCATTATTTCATTGTACTTCCTCAAACATCACGCTCATGACTCTTCCAGTGACGACACTGGCGAACAAGTTTCGAACAAGTTTCTGTCTGAAGGTATCGCAGGGTTTGAAACGTACAGGAACGTGGTATTTGTTTAAGATCCTCCTGAGTTCCTCAGGATTCTTCTGTGTGTTCTCCAGCAGCATAAACACAACATTAGCTCAGGTGGTAGTGTCACAACTTAGCGTGTGTTGCAGCATGTGCTCGCACAGTCGAAGCCGCCTTGTTGGCACATTTCACTCAGTGTGTGGAGCTAATCTCTGCGTCAGTGTGGAAACACTTTAGTGACTCTGTTGTCGTCAGCTGTCTCCAGGTTGTCTCCAGCACACTCGAGTCTCACTTGGGGAATTCATTAGCTTGAGTCACCGACGGGCCGCTGAGGCTCCGTCACTACTGCATTCATGACCAGCTGCTGTTGGTGTGCAGATTTCTCACTCACACACCATAAGCACGGTGCCACTTTCTAAATGGCAAAGTCTGAATTGCCTTCGGGCTCCGGTAAACAAGTCCCAGCGGCGGTGAGCAGATACAGAGAGAAGCAAACAGCGAGACCAATCTGTGCCCGTCCAATCATCTTCACTCGATGAACTTTACTCCTATTGTATGTGTGATATCATCTGAGGTCAACACGGCTCTGGGTCGCAATATCAGGGGAACAAAAGACAGAGAGCAGATGAAGATCTGAAAGAGCAAAGTCAGAGTCCAGATTGAAAATCTTGGATGACCTTCTCCGAATGCCCCGGAGCAGGAGGAGGGTGGAGGAAAACAGTCTGGTTAGATCTCAGTAATCATGAAATTTCACCACAAACCAGCCTGTCGACTCTTCTGGTTTAAAGGTGGAGTGAGAATGTTAGATAAAAATGGGATTAGAATGCATCAGGTTTTGCTCGGCCTTTTTGGAGGAGAGATGGTGTTGTCACTGTGTAGAATGGCTCTGCCAGTGTTATACAGTGCCTTATTGATGGCTGTGGAGGGAGGCTAACGAACAATGACGGAGACAAACATAAAGATAAAAGCCCTCGCTATCTCTCCCTCTTACTTCCCCGCCCCTCTTCTCCACTCTCAGCCGCTCTGCCTTTTTTTCAGTGGTGATAAAAGCAGGCGAACCTATGACTCAGGTTCCCACCCCACATTCTGATATGAATTCAGGAAGCCCAGGCCATCCCCTAATCTCTTAATGCATGTTCCCTCGACCTTGGCAGGGTCATGGGAGAAATAGATGGAACCTTATCAGCTTTTATGGATTTATGGAGAATTTCTCTGCTATGGATGTGCTTTTTTTCACACCACCATGTGCATGTGTGTGTGTGTGTGTGTATGCAATACAGTGTCATTTGTGTATGTGAGTGTCCTCGAGATTGTTTAGTAAGGTTATTGGAGCGATCCTCATGACTCCTTTTCAAGTTTCTAATTCCAGCATCAATCATGCAAACTTCGGCTTTCATGCTACAATGAACAGATTTGTGCCGAACCTTCAGCAGCTGAGATCTTCCTCGCCGCTGTGCGGTGATTTAAAACCACACAAAATGTGTGTTTTAGTGTAACAATTGATTGACTGCGGGTATGGATCACAAAGGAAGTGATTCATTTCTATGTCGAGACATAGAAATGAGGGTTGGAGAATGAATGAAAACATTTTTAATTGTCTATGTTTGTTTCAATTTGAAGACAGTTAAACATCACACTTGGAATTAACGTCAGCATGTCAATTGCTATTTTTATTTAAAATCCAAAAACACCAGCGTTGGTTTTTCTAGTTTCCTAGTTTTTATTCGTTGATGAAAGTGTCAGTAGATTTTTTTTAGACTTTAGAAAATAAATGAGTGTTGTTTGAAAGATACGATATTTTAAGATTTCAGGAATCAGGACGTAGCACAGGTGGCAGGTCATCACAGTGTAAATCACATCATGTGAATTAAACAGGCAACAGTTGGCGGTCAGACAGGCAAACTCAAAATACACCGAGGGAGATGAGGAGACGGAAGCATGAGGAAACAGAACAGAGAGACGAGGAAGCACTGGGGAGCTGAACAGATGGACTGACAAAGAAGACTAAATGCACCAGGGAGGCTGCTGGGATAATTGGACATGAAGAAAATTGGATATGGCAAGAAAAAGAGACAGGAAGTCAAACAACCAACAGGAGATATCACAGGAATACAAGTCCAAAAAGAATCACTTCTAGAGATTCTAGAGGACAAGAATGCTGCGTTCCATTTACACTGGAACTCTGAACTGTGAGTGACATCACCCCGTGTTCCAGGTGACAAGACGTATCTTAGCCAGTTAGCCAATGTTAGCAATGTCAGCTGATAATAATGCTCTACATCAGGGGTCTCAAACTGGCGGCCCGGGGGCCACATGGCGCCCTCCAATCGATTTCATGTGGCCCTCCAAACAATAACAAGTTGTAACGAGTGATTTCTATATGTTTTTATTTTTAAATTAATAGATTAAATGAATACATATTGTATCAGGTGAGCCTTTGTTTAGTGACTTGTTTTGATCACATTGGCAACCATGTTACAGGTGTCAGTGAGTATCTCAACCTGGTCCATGGTTTAGGAAAAATACTGAACTAGATGCACAGTAAACAGTCAGGTTAATGTACACTAACATAACCATAACAGTGTTGATTCTTTTAAACCTAATTTAAGTGGTGAATGGTGTGTGTTTATATGGTGCTTTTCTAGTTCTGATGACCACTCAAAGCTGCGTCACGCTACAGTTTTTGCTCTTCATCCAACGTGTCGTGCATTTTTTCTATCACTCATCTTTCATAGCTATTCACACGCTGCCGGCACAGCCATCGGGAGCAGCATGGGGCTGTGTGTCTTGCCTAAGGACACATCAGCATGGAGACGAGCAGAGTTGGAAATCATACAAAACAAACTTCCAGTTGAAAGACGACCTTCTCCATCACTGAGCCACCGTCGCGCCGCATCAAAGAAAGTCAACAACACAACAGACTTTTATTTCAGTGAGCCTGTCATGGCTTTAAACATAACCTTGCACAGATGTTCTCCCGAGCCATGTGCTCCTACAGATCAATAGCGTACACGACCAATATTCATATTTCATCATTTTAATTGTCCGGCACTGGCTTTTATGGAGCTGATCAGAATCCAATTCTTGTTTTACTGGACTTGGCCTTGTTGTGTTGTTACGCTAAAGCTCTCCAGTGCAGCGTGAAGCTGCGTGAGCCAGAGATGATTACATGTCTGTATGTCTGTGAATTATATTGGAGCAGTGATAGTGACACTGAACACACGGCTGTAAAAGACACTGGTTCACTCAGCTCTCACGCTAATAAGGATAGCAAGTCAGAGTATAAAACACTCAGCTGCAGCTTTTAACTTTTAATTGCTCGATGCTTTTTCAGATCCTACAAATGCAGCAGAGTGAGACGTCTTCTTTCCAGTGGACTGGTGGCTTTGTCACAAATGAACTGTCACTTGTGAATAATGTAATCTTATAAACCTTATATTTTTGTACCGTGAACCACAGTATTTGCATCAGGGAGCTCATTTGACATCGATGCAAGTGCAGTGCATTTGTAGTCAGAAATCACCAACTCTAACATGGGATTCCAAGATGGCTGGCACCATAGAAACAATAGGCATCGACTATTAGTTTAGTAGTCGTTGCAGCCCATGCACGCAAAATGATTTTATCGGTTAATTGAGAAAGTAACTGTCAAATGAAACAGTATTTTATCTGTCTTCTCTGGGTGATAATTGTGGGTGAAACAGTTTTCTGTTGATGTAGTAAAATCTTGCCGTAGCAAAATTATATTTCAAAATTCAACAAAGATAAATTCAGTGTAATATTTGCACGTCTGAGTTTCTAGATCAGTGAAAAGAAAAGTCATTTCCCATCATTCATAGAGGCATTGCATGTCGATGCTGCTGCCTCGACGTCATGATGACCCCATTTCATCACCGCATGTTGTGGGTCAAAGCCAAGAGGAAAAAAATGACATGTAAGAGGAAGTGTCATCAGCAGTGATTGCTCTTTCAACCACTGTGAGGAAGTCTGGAGGTTTCGCTGGTCGGGGAAATTCTTTACTCGAGTTACTTAATAGGATGAGTGTTGAGAAAACTGGATTACCCGAGCTGAGGCGACTGTCTCCACCCCCTCACTCGTCCCAGTGCGGTCCTGTCATGAGTACAGCTGGAGACCCATACACCAACAATGAGCTCTTGTAGCTGAAGAAAAAGCAATTTAGCCACAGAGAAGCTCCCTCGAGAAGTTGCACATCAAAGCAGCAGCAGCAGCAGCAGCAGCAGCGACAGCAGCAGCAGCAGCAGCAGTAGCAGCAGCAGTGGCAGCAGCAGCAGCAGCAGAAGTGGTAGTCATCAGGCTGGTGGGGGAGAGATGTGATGGTGGGAACTATGCCACAGCCTGTCCAGCTTCTCCTGAGTGCAGGTGAGGAAGACAGAAGCATTAGTGCAGTCCAAGAATATGGCTGGATCTCCGTGGACAGCAGCTGCTTGTTATCACAGGATGTTTCTGGCACACTGACATCGCTCCCATGCCTCTGGGGAAGGGAGAGATGGAAGGGAATGAACATGCTTTGGAAATCTCTTTATATCCAGGCTGTCCATGGAGTGGACCTGGCTTTTGACCCACTCATCGTTGTTTTTTTTTACATGATGTCTAAATATATTGTTGATTTTTTTAAGTCTGATCCATAGGTTTTGGGCCCGCGACACATTACAAGTACACTAATAATGACATATTATTAAATGTATTGTTACAGCAAAGGCAGTTGGTTCAGATGCTGAATGAGCACATTTTCCACCAAAGGTTCCTATAGCACAACACCACTGTGTTGCGTCTGAAACAGCCCACAACATGGCTCAGCTAAAATACTGTGTCTGTGTAAAGTGACATATTTATTTGTCCAGTGATTTTGACCACTATGGTCCCTACATACATACAGTAGGATGTAGTATACGACGGACAGAGAGAGGACCCCCCGCCCCTGTTCTGACCTTTTATTTCCAAGTCTGAAAACAAACCAGAGCATTTCACTCAGGTCTCACTTGATGTATCTCATGCTGAAAGGTTGACATTGATTTATCGCTCTCTCCCACCACTGATATCCTGCCGGTAGCCCAGCTTTAAATGTAGGGTTTGAAGTCACATTCAGAGTAAGAACACACTCCTGGACACAGTCATTCATTCATTCATTCATTCATTCATTCATTCATTCATCTTCTACTGCTTTATTCTCCACATGAGGGTTGTGGGAGGTACAGGTGCCAATCCCAGTTGACACACAGGGCCAGGCTTGATATTTTAGTATGATAATGATAATTAGTCAGTATCCTTTAAAATAATACAATAATACAATAGGTACAATGAATTTGAGGGTGCTCCTGCAGAGCAACCACACACTGTACAAAATATTAACAAGAAAACAAACCAACAATATAATAGAGATGCACTGTAATTGTAGCTGGTTTGCAAAAAGACGGACTGTTAGAGTGCAAATATGAATATACATACAAATAGAAATAAACACAGATGAGAAATTCTGAATAAATTAAACTTAAACAGTGGCTGTAAACATGGCATGAAGGTACACAGACATGGCAGGAGGAGCCAGTAATGTGTGTGTGTGTGTGTGAGTGTGTGTGTGAGTGTTTACTCAGTGATTTCAATTTGCATGTCTTTAAAACAACAATCACAATATCATCTCAGACTATATATCATGCCCACTTCAATGCAACAGTATCACAGGGGAGAGAATGATGTCGGTCTACAGCAACACCCTGAATGTCATCGCTAAACTGAAAAAAGGAATTGCATCTAGATGCATCTCTGTCCCAGAGGTTGCAGCAGCAGCAGCAAGCATTAGAAGCAGTGCCATTTCTGAGGGTCCGTGATTTTCCAAAGACTAGACTACAGGAGATCCAGTAGTCTTGTTCTCTTTCATATGAATTGATTCACATTATTGATTCATAAAAATAAAAGAAATGTCATACGGATGAGCCCATATGATACCAATAAATGTCATTTATTGGTTCAGTTTTCAGTTTTTCAAATCCCTGTGTCTGATATCACAAAAAGAAAATAAGTTAAATCCAGTGTCATCTGTAAACCCAAAATATGATGAGGATGCTTCACTAAACACAGTCTCTATGCTGCACTGAGAGAGGTCCTCCATCACTGTCATGTGACAATGATGTGAATGAGAGCTGCTAATGCTTTCCATGCAGTTGTTGGTGCATTGGACTGAATATAGCTGGGTGGTTAATGCTTAAGCACAGATACGTTGTTTAAAGCAGGTTAAAGGCTGTGATATTGGTACAGCATCAGACTCAAAAATGGTTTCTTATGAGGCCTCCAGGTCCCATTTGTCTGGGATCCATAGAAACAAGCTTGCCTGAGACATGGGGAAATGACTTAATAACACAAAGTACACTTAGTATAATTGAATTCATTTCACGTTTGCCTTTGCCTAAATAAATAGCTGCACTCACAGGAAGATTAACTTTCATACCGAGCTGAGTTTGTTATCGACACATTACGCACGCCTCGGATGTGCCATATACTCGATGAAAATGAGTCCACACATCACCTGCAAATGAAATACCTTCACTTATGTTTATCTCTGATGCTTTAGTTCTTGGGCTTTTCTTGCAAAGACGATGGCAAATATATGAATTAGCTCATAATGCTTATTAGGTTTGCCTCCATTCTAGACAATTTGCAGGAAGTAGACTTGGTGGATGTAAGAGATTCGGGAGATAGGAGAAAAAGTAGAAGTATTAAATTAAGAAGATGAAAAAAAGAGGAATGATGGCGGCAGAGCCGAGAGGAGAAGCCACTTCTCACTCTTGGGAAGGTCAGTCAGCAGGATTTGGCTCTGTGTCAGCTCTGTGACCTGTAAACTGTGTGTGTGTGTGTGCGTTGATATGTGTCCTGCATGTCAGTGTGTGAGTATTACAGCCATCTCTCTGGTTTAAGCATTCCCTTGGTTGCCATTATGGCCTAATAACCATGCCAGTATGATTAATGCAGGAGGCAGAGCTCTGATTGCACCCTCGCTCATCTACAGCTCCTAGGTAACTACACGGCCCACAATCCCGCTGTCTTTGCTCCCCCGCCCCGGCCATGTCGGGCCCCGGCACCCACCGCTGCCATGCAGCACTGGATGTGAAGGTTATACATGCACTTAGCTCGGGTCTGTCCTCGTTTTCAGCAGCAGTTTGACGTCGACTGTGAGATCAAAAGTAAACAGTGTTGTCCTCAAGGCCTCTCTCAGCTGTTCAACTCCAAGGTTACACACTCAGGCGGCCTTAGCCTTTCTTTATATATCAACCAATTATTACATAACAGTGAAGCTCCAAACTTTTTTAAAGTGAAGTCCCAGTTTCTGTTCTTTAAACACTTCTGATCAACAGTGTTGAAGTCTTCAACAAGACCTACACAGGTACAGAGAGGGAGGGAGGGAGGACACATTCCCCATCTTTTAAAAAAACAAAAAAACAACAAGAAACATTTATATACTGTGTATATATACGTATACTGCTCACTTAACTTTTTAAAATTTTGTATGCTTGTTACGCACCAATGACACCAGAACAAATTCCTTGTATGTGCAAATCGTACTTGGCAATAAAGCTCTTCTGATTCTGATTCTGATTCTGATTCTGATTTGACATTAAAAGCATTAAGGACATTAAACTACACTAAAAGGTGCATTTTCTACTCCATGGTGTGTAGGATGGTTATTGCAGATGTCATTTCTTTATATAGAAGTGGAACTTGGACCTGGAGAGAACGATGGAGGGGACGAGTGAGTTTGGGGTGAAGATATTATTTTGCTGGCCTAGTTTGTAATGTTTCGTGGAAAGGACATTTTTGGGTGCTTGAATCTGCTTCACCAGTTGTCAGCGGTACCACCACTAAATGGATATGTCATAGTTACCTCCTACAGGGAGCTTATGTTTTCATTGGCATGGGTTTATCTGTCAGTTTGTTCTTGTCTACAGTTTTTCACAGCTCGATCTGAAGGTAGTTGATCACCCAAGTATGTTGCTGTTACATTTAGGTAAGAATCGACCCACTGATGATGTCACAAAAATCATCAAATATTCAAGAAATCTCCATCTTATAATGAAAAATCACACTGTCAAAACTCTTTGGATTTGAACACACACACTTTGGTTTGTGTATGCAGGATCAGACACCATCAGACCAGATTCATCTGGATCTGATCCAGAGTTCAGATTTGGCTGTAATTTGAATTCACCATGGGAAGTCGCATTTACTCATTTAAGCTGTGTGCATCTCAGCAATATTGTTTTATCTCTGAATCAGAAGTAATCTGCGTCCAAACTAATGCACCTGAACATGTTTATCATGTGACCATTCAGGTGATGGACAGGTGGCTGAGGCTCAGGTAGAGCGGGTCATCTTCTAACCAGATGGTCAGTGGTTTAGTCAACACTGATATGTGATGTGAAAAGTGCTGCATGTAGATTTTATGCATAAATGGGAGTGAATGGGTGAATGGCAAAAGTGTAGTTTAAAGCACTTTGAGTGGTCATCAAGACCAGAAAAGTGTTTCTCATTTACTGTGAGAGGTTCTTAAATGAGTCTGTGCACATTTTTCTGCTCCATCCATTAAAACTACCATTTTGAAACATATTACCTATAATATGCTTTGCAGTACAATGCATCATGAATGCATGTTCATTTTACAAAAGGAAATAAATTCATCCTCAAATTATTCCAAGGTAAATACACAATGGGTTTTCTTAAAGTGCCACAATCAGACACAACCAGCAGTCACACATAAACAACATCAGACCAACAACACAACAAATAGATAAATAAATAAATACAGTAATAGAATAAATATGGAATCACGTTTAAGATCCATTAAGAAGGCTGATTACTGCAGCAGTCGGACATTTTAAACCTGTTTGTTCTACATCAGGTCAGATGATCTCTTCCCCCTGATGGCAGCAACATGAACTGATCCCTCAGAGGATGATTCTGATGATAGTGTGTGTGTGTGTGTGTGTGTGTGTGTGTGCGAATAAACGGATTTGATAAAACAAGAAAAGAATAATGTCCTAAAAATGGTGTCAACGAGAAGACTGTGAACACACATAAGCTGAGGTTCCTCTTTACAAACTTCAGTAGAAATGAAGACTTTTCAAACTGGTGTTGAACTCTGAGATTCAGTGAGGAAACTTCTTCACTGGAGTCTGTTGCAGTAGCTGTGGTTCAGGAAGTGTTTTAGTTCAGTGAGTGGTGCCGCATACTCACTGCTACACTCCAGTGATGGATGGATCATGAAACCTGCTCAGACCTGGAGCTCCAAGGCCACTGTAACACAAGGACAAGCTACATGGTGCTACTTTAAATGGACATCTAATGGTGGCAAACCTTCCTGTTTATTTCCCCCTTCTCTCTCATGGCCTGAGGATCTTTGCTCTTCTGACGGCGACTCTGTGAACCAAAGTCCGAAATGAAAGCACAAGCTGAGGCAGTGCTGCCAGACTGATGGAAAGGCTCCTTTAAAGTAGGAAACTGGGAGAAGCAGACAAATAGCCAGAGAGGACTGCACAGATATTCTGGATAACAACCTTGAACCTCTCAAATGTGGCATGCAGACTCTTTTTTCGGGATTTAAAAATAAAAAAGAAAGCTCTTCAGTAGACGAAAACTTTCATGACATGTCTATCCAGGGCTGAGGTCCAAAGACCTGGATGTGGATGTGGATAGATATTTTTTTCTATTTCAGGTTACTGAGCTCTGTCAGGCAGCTGGAATGCTGAGTTCACTGTATGTAGGTGTTCCATCTATGAAACAAGTCTATTCAGTACTACGTTTTCATGAATCAATGTAAGCAGTCTGATAAATCTTAAGTTGTATATGAATTTGAAAACCATTAATGACGGATGAAAGTGAAGTGTTCCATCCACAGAACCTATAATCTGAGCTTCTGCAGTCGACCTGCAGCATCCATGTGACACTAGGAGTCTCCTCACTAACACATTTGTTTGTCATTCCTGCAACAGCGAGTTAAACTCACATTGTGAATTTAGAAATGATCAGAAGAAACGACAAAAGTCAGCTATGAAAGACAAACAGTCACTTAGCTCTACAATACAACGAGTGGTTTAAATCCACTGAGCTCAGTCACATCCACACGTCCTGCAGCTGAACATGTTCACTCCTGTTCTCACACATCGTCTGTGCCTGCGACGCGATGCCGACACCCCGAGCAGCATGTGTTGAGTAGCCTGTCTTGCTTTGTTGGACGTTGGACAATGTCTTTGCGTTTTATTTGCACTTGACCTTCAGTGGACGTTGATGTGCAGCTTTTTTGTTCATTATTTTAAATGGACAGAGACAGGTGTGCCTGGTTCTGGAAGGCAGCGAGTGCTTTTAGGTCATCTTTTGATTTGATTATTGGGGGGAAGAAGTAGGTCAACCTGGTCTCTGAGCTCTCTGTGCAATAAGCTTTGAACCTCCATCATCCAGATGAAGCTGTGACAGTTTGCCCACTTGTGTCTGAACTGGTACTTGAGGAAAACGCACTGAAGCCCTATAATCTGTTCTTTAACCTGTTCCTTAATCTGTTCTTTAAACTGTTCTTTAACCTGTTCCTTAATCTGTTCTTTAACCTGTTCCTTAACCTGTTCTTTAAACTGTTCTTTAAACTGTTCTTTAACCTGTTCCTTAATCTGTTCTTTAACCTGTTCCTTAATCTGTTCTTTAATCTGTTCTCTAACCTGTTCTTTAACCTGTTCCTTAATCTGTTCTTTAAACTGTTCTTTAACCTGTTCCTTAATCTGTTCTTTAACCTGTTCCTTAACCTGTTCTTTAAACTGTTCTTTAAACTGTTCTTTAACCTGTTCCTTAATCTGTTCTTTAACCTGTTCCTTAACCTGTTCTTTAATCTGTTCTCTAACCTGTTCTTTAACCTGTTCCTTAATCTGTTCTTTAACCTGTTCTTTAACCTGTTCTTTAATCTGTTCTTTAATCTGTTCTTTAACCTGTTCTTTAACCTGTTCTTTAAACTGTTCTTTAACCTGTTCCTTAACCTGTTCTTTAAACTGTTCTTTAACCTGTTCTTTAACCTGTTCTTTAACCTGTTCTTTAATCTGTTCTTTAACCTGTTCTTTAACCTGTTCTTTAACCTGTTCTTTAATCTGTTCTTTAACCTGTTCTTTAATCTGTTCTTTAATCTGTTCTTTAACCTGTTCTTTAATCTGTTCTTTATCCTGTTCTTTAATCTGTTATTTAACCTGTTCTTTAACCTGTTCTTTAATCTGTTCTTTAATCTGTTCTTTAATCTGTTCTTTAACCTGTTCTTTAACCTTTTCTTTAACCTGTTCTTTAACCTGTTCTTTAACCTGTTCTTTAACCTTTTCTTTAACCTGTTCTTTAACCTGTTCTTTAACCTGTTCCTTAATCTGTTCTTTAACCTGTTCTTTAACCTGTTCTTTAACCTGTTCTTTAATCTGTTCTTTAACCTGTTATTTAATCTGTTCTTTAACCTGTTCTTTAATCTGTTCTTTAATCTGTTCTTTAACCTGTTCTTTAACCTGTTCTTTAGCCTTTTCTTTAACCTGTTCTTTAACCTGTTCTTTAATCTGTTCTTTAACCTGTTCTTTAATCTGTTCGTTAACCTGTTCTTTAACCTGTTCTTTAATCTGTTCTTTAACCTGTTTTTTAACCTGTTCTTTAACCTGTTCTTTAACCTGTTCTTTAATCTGTTCTTTAATTTGTTCTTTAACCTGTTCTTTAACCTGTTCTTTAATCTGTTCTTTAACCTGTTCTTTAACCTGTTCTTTAATCTGTTCTTTAACCTGTTTTTTAACCTGTTCTTTAATCTGTTCTTTAACCTGTTCTTTAACCTGTTCTTTAATCTGTTCTTTAACCTGTTCTTTAACCTGTTCTTTAACCTGTTCTTTAATCTGTTCTTTAACCTGTTCTTTAATCTGTTCTTTAACCTGTTCTTTAACCTGTTCTTTAACCTGTTCTTTAATCTGTTCTTTAACCTGTTCTTTAATCTGTTCTTTAATCTGTTCTTTAACCTGTTCTTTAACCTGTTCTTTAATCTGTTCTTTAACCTGTTTTTTAACCTGTTCTTTAACCTGTTCTTTAACCTGTTCTTTAATTTGTTCTTTAACCTGTTCTTTAACCTGTTCTTTAATCTGTTCTTTAACCTGTTCTTTAACCTGTTCTTTAATCTGTTCTTTAATCTGTTCTTTAACCTGTTCTTTAACCTGTTCTTTAACCTGTTCTTTAATCTGTTCTTTAACCTGTTCTTTAATCTGTTCTTTAACCTGTTCTTTAACCTGTTCTTTAACCTGTTCTTTAACCTGTTCTTTAATCTGTTCTTTAACCTGTTCTTTAATCTGTTCTTTAATCTGTTCTTTAAACTGTTCTTTAACCTGTTCTTTAATCTGTTCTTTAACCTGTTCTTTAACCTGTTCCTTAATCTGTTCTTTAACCTGTTCCTTAATCTGTTCTTTAACCTGTTCCTTAATCTGTTCTTTAATCTGTTCTCTAACCTGTTCTTTAACCAGTTCTTTAACCAGTTCTTTAAACTGTTCTTTAACCTGTTCCTTAATCTGTTCTTTAACCTGTTCCTTAACCTGTTCTTTAAACTGTTCTTTAAACTGTTCTTTAACCTGTTCTTTAATCTGTTCTTTAATCTGTTCTTTAACCTGTTCTTTAATCTGTTCTTTAACCTGTTCTTTAACCTGTTCTTTAACCTGTTCTTTAATCTGTTCTTTAACCTGTTCTTTAACCTGTTCTTTAACCAGTTCTTTAATCTGTTCTTTAACCTGTTCTTTAATCTGTTCTTTAATCTGTTCTTTAACCTGTTCTTTAATCTGTTCTTTAACCTGTTCTTTAACCTGTTATTTAATCTGTTCTTTAACCTGTTCTTTAACCAGTTCTTTAATCTGTTCTTTAACCTGTTCTTTAATCTGTTCTTTAATCTGTTCTTTAACCTGTTCTTTAATCTGTTCTTTAACCTGTTCTTTAACCTGTTCTTTAACCTGTTCTTTAATCTGTTCTTTAACCTGTTCTTTAACCTGTTCTTTAACCAGTTCTTTAATCTGTTCTTTAACCTGTTCTTTAATCTGTTCTTTAATCTGTTCTTTAACCTGTTCTTTAATCTGTTCTTTAATCTGTTCTTCTCCTGCAGGGTCCTTCATGATGGTCAACTCCTCACAGCACTTCGGGGGTCAGCGGGCACAACTGCTTCTGCTCCCGCTCAGCGAGAACGACACCCACTGCATCCAGTTCAGCTACTTCCTGTACAGCCGCGACGGTCACAGCCCTGGGGACCTGCAGGTTTACATCCGGGTCAACGGGGGCCCCAAGGGCAGTGCTGTGTGGAACATCTCAGGTTCCCAGGGACGCCAGTGGCACCAGGTGGAGCTTGCCGTCAGCACTTTCTGGCCCAGTGAATACCAGGTAAGGGTCTCTGCACTGATCGTAGTAACCACCAGGCTACATCCGTCTATTATGTTTTCATTTGAAATGAGCGTTTCAAACAAAGTAATTACTGTGCGGTCCAGCAGAGGGCACAGTGAGCAGAGCTTGCCTTGGTCTTGAGTTATACGAAACATTTACATCATAAAAAACATTTTGGTTTTTGATATGACCGGTTATTATTATTTATTATATTTATTTAATATATATTATTATTAGTATTATTATTATTATTATTTTAAATGTACAGCCCTGGCATCCACACAGAAGTAATCTGCATCAATAACAATACCTGATTCTTGTGTCGGACGTCGCGCTGATGTGTCAAAACTCTCTGACCAATCCTGGTCCACTGGCTCAGCTCGCTTGGAATTTAAACAGAGCAGGTACCAAAAAACCCACCAGGGACCAGGTCCTCTCACTGATGGAAAACCCTGAAGTCATTCTGAACATCCTCACATCTGTGAAGTGCGTGTGTGACTTATGTGTACGCACTGGTCCGTCTATTAGAGGTCAGGTCATTGACTGTGTATGTTTAACATCAGACACTGATCATTAAAGTGAACGTCTCTCCTCAACTGAAGCAGCTGTTCCTCTATGGCACACTTAAAAAAACTAAAAGTCATTGTAAGTGATGCATTCACTGTTAGTGTTTTGTCTTGTCCACAGTCTGACATCAGTTTTATATACATATATATATGTATATACATATATATGTATATATATATATATGTATAGTATATATATATATATATATGTATATACATATATATGTATATATATATATATAGTATATATATATATATATATGTAGTTTTATTAATCACAGACTGATCACAGATCACAGGCTCATACAATTCTGTGGAGAAAGTACAAACTCATTCTGCAGATTTTGAAAAATTTCTCATAGCAAATCAAAGGCACTCAAAATTCTTTCTCGAAATTCATCTTCTGAAAGAAAATGGTCCTGCAGCTTTGAGAATAGCCCAGCAATCAGCCAGAAATTGGAGCGCTGTGGCTTTAAGTCTTTTTTTTAGCAATCATGACAAAGAAAATGTGCGAAAAATGTGAACCAAAAACCACAAATCATTTCCCATATCAGAACAATTGTGCTAATTTCCACGATATTGGCTCGACCCTGAAAAACATATCAACCTCCAGCTCGTTGAAAACTTGATGGCTGCCACACGGCGACACACTGAATCACTGTGTTTGAATAGTGGAATGTGCACGGCTCTGTTCACCACGGTTATTATCATTCACAGCATATGCATGGGATAGCTAATTGCTGCAGACGTGTATATCACAGTGGCTCAATAGGCCTATAATTACAGTGGGCAAGTGTTTATGTTGTATCTTCATTTATTAGTCCATTTACCTACGTACTGCAACGTAATCAATAGCTGTGTTTGATGTCTGTATCGTTGGTGCTGCATTATTAGCACTCTGTGTAGCTCGTGAGACGCTGATGACTGGATGCAGCCCTGTCTCACCTCATTACGGCCGATAATTTATCCCCTCGTGCTCCTTCTCTTTTCACTCAGCCTTCCACCCCCCCAGCTCCCCCCGCCCCATCCCCAAAAGGCGTTAATGAGACAGCAATGACTGGTGCGAGGGACTGTGGGAACGTGGATCCACCGAAACAGTCAATTGACCTCAATTCCACGCGACCCTCGGTGCAGGGGAGCGGGCCAGGTGTTTGATTCCGTAACCTTGGCGCACTCTGGGCCCTATCTCAATAAATCAAGAGCTGGTTAATGAGATTAGAGGGCTGCACAGATCAATAATGACAGCCTGCACTTTACCATCCTCAGCTCTCCCGTCCCGCACCATTCTCACAAACAGCCAAACTGATTTAAAGTAATGATTTTCTTCTCCTCTCTGTGGATGTTCAAAGTTTAAGAGAGGGACGAGGAGGCGTAGGTGGAGGCAGGAGATGTCAGTGGAGTTAGACATGTTAGGTCTAAGATGGTGAGTTTGCTCAGTGCTTGCATACGCAATGTAATCTACTATTCAGGTGATGGATGAGAATGTGCTGTTCTCTAAAGTCTCCCCGCCAAGCATGTGGACACAGAACAGATTGGATTATTTGTGTGATAAACCCGCACGACTGGCAGCAGGTAACGGATGAGAGAAGAGGCTTAAACAGAGGAAGTGAGTCTATCTGCCGTATGAAGAGCCACAGAAGTGAACCCAGCGGTGAGGCTCAGGGTCTCGTTCAAGTGTTTGCCCTCACCCATGTTCTGCCACAGGATCACTCCCCTGCTCCACAACTCCCACTGATATGACTCCGAGCCTAGGGCAGGGCCCAGAGCGCTCCACGCATCCATCCAGCCTTGTGGATAAAGATCATTGTCCAGCAGTGCCAGGCTACAGATCAGCCCCTGTGTGTGTTTGTGGGTAGCAGCTGGAGTCGCTGGTGGTTAGAGATTTAAATCAAATAAAAACTAAAAGATCTAGTATTCAGTGAGCATCTGCACTCCCTCAGGAAAATCCAACTGTGACTGAGATGTTCTGGCCTGTGATCAGAGGTGTGTGTCAAAGCCAGTATTTCTCCATTCCAGATGTCTGCCGTTGATAGTCGATGCGAGCCTGAGACGAGTCTGCCAGAGTTTAGGTTTCACGTCGAGCAAGGACGCCGTTCTAAAGAGGGAACCAATCACAAGCCCCTGGCACACTAGAGGCGGGCTTAACGCAATGACAGAGAAACAATATTACATTACATGTCATTTAGCAGACGCAGACTTACAATAAGCACATTTAAACATTTGTTACAGTTACAGTTAGTAAGTGCTTCAAGTAAGAATGTCTACCAGCTTCTGTATAATCCAACATGGCGGCCGCTGAAGAGCAGCTGTGTTTGGATTTGAAGTGATTTGTCCCACAGAGTTCCTCTGGGCACAAGTTGTTAGACACCATCACTGGTAACCATGGTTTATGAAAAACTTCATGCATGTGTGGACCGGATCATTGGTCTGATGGTTGTCGGTCTATAAAATGGCCTCTTGATCTACGTCAGTTGGTCTCGCCTTTCTGCAGACTGCAGCTTTCAAATGAAGCTGCAGTCTGGTGTTAGTCAGACTAAGTAAATGCTGTGTCACATTTAAACATGTGCTTATAGATGACAAAAACCTGTCAAACTGCATTTCCAAGCAACTGCGCGATAGAATATGCCAACGTTTTTGCATATGAGCCAACTTTGCCATTAAAGTGTCTCTCAGGTGATTTAGCACTAAACTACCATAAGGTTCAGGGGAATCACAGGAGACACTTTTATTAATGGTGCAGAGGCTTAGAAATCTGGACCTAAATCCCCAAAATGCTGGATTCATAAATCAACCTGTGTATCTCCTCCTTAGACTGTCCTTACCTCATTCATGTGATCATCTCGTCCCTGAAATTCTATGCTGCCAATTTGTAAGAGTCTTTGATTTAAACGTGCGTCCTTCAGATTATGTATAGTATATACATCATCACCAGGGATTACTGCTCCTGGATTAAGCAGGACACCTGACCAACAGAATAACAGCGTGGGAATAACGTATGCAATACAAGGTCGACAATACTAATACGATCACGATACAATGATTCTGTGACGATCATATAACGATACTTTTAAATCTCTGACTGAGCAAAACAAAAGGTCAGAGAAAAGTTCAAAGTGAAGGATTTCTCTATTTATTCACAACCTAGAGAACAAAGGTCATAAAGTCTATGTTGGACATGGATGAAGCGTCTCTTAACGCATTTTCTCCACTGTTATCCTGCTGTAAACGCCCTCTTCTGCAGCCCGAGTTTCACTCATTCATTTCTGTTCTGTTCTGTGCAGCTTCTGTTTTTCCTCTCTCTCTCTCTCTCTCTCTCTCTCTCTCTCTCTCACACTCTCTCTCTCTCTCTCTCTCTCTCACACTCTCTCTCTCTCTCTCTCTCTCTCTCTCTCTCTCTCTCTCTCTCACACTCTCTCTCTACCTCTGTTTTTCCTCTCCACTCATCTGTGCTCCATTCCAGTGATTGCGTCTCTGCGCCGCGCGTGGGGGCTGAGTGTGTTCGGAGAATGGACAGCCAGCTGGAGGGTTCTTTGTTTTTTCGGTTTTGTTCATTTAGCGATGGCTTTGATTTTTATCCATAATTTACATATTATAACACTTCAGTTGGTTGGAGGTTATCAGGGTTTAGTTTCTTTAAGGGACACAGTGGGCTGGTCCACACGCTGCCAACCTTTTTCTTACTTTTTGCCGGGATCTCCAACCCTTTTCTTTTGTTCACTTTGTTTTGAAATAATGAGTTTTTTTGTGAATAAGAAACAACTTGTGGCGTCCATCTGTGTTCTGTCTCCCACTGAGCCATATCTGGATTGTCTGAGGGAGGCTGTAACAGCCGCCAAGAGGAAACATGAAGTAACGACGCCTGGCGAATAAAACTGGCAAAGGCTGTTTACTTTAGAGCGCCTTCATTTGTTAACTAAAAATATTAATATTTATATATATACATATATATATATATATATATATATATATATATATATATATATATATATACATATATATATATATCGATTATCGAATTTTGGATGTGGAAGGATGACAATATAAATCAGTATTTTGACCCACTCCTACTATCTAATACTAATACTAATAATGACAGTAACAGAACTGCAGGATTCTGCTTCACAGCAAACAAACAGAGTCCACCAGTGTTGTTGTTAACAAATGCACGTTACCGCAATAATTGTAACAAAACAATACTGTTTACCAACTGTAGGGGGAGCAAATCCTTCATTGTGTTACTCTAACCCACACGTTCAACACTAATATCAACATTATTCTTTATACGTGAGATTTAGGAGGGAAAGCATCTCCTGGTGGGTTCTGTCTCCCCGTTCTTCTTCACGCTGCATCGTGAGGCCGACGGGCTCCGTTGCCAGATGTCATATATTTCAATGTTTTACTGCCACAATGCCAATTTGGATCAATGGTGTCAGCCTCGTTCCAGCTGAAGAAATCAATTAACAGAACATTGTTGCAATTGTTGGACGATGGCGCGTAGGTCGTTAAATTAATGAAGGTCTTGGTGAAGATTGATGGCGCCCATGCATCAATTAAGAGCTTTACTCTGAGCGCGCGTGCATAAATAACTTGGGCGGCGCTGTAATGAAAAAAGATAAAGCTGAAAATATTTGTTATGGTGGAATCTCATTTCCAATGCAATCCCTTTTAATGCGACTGCTGGTGATTTCATGTATTCACTCTGAGGCCTCCCGGGACACAGTATGGATTTTGTTACTCCGCACTATCAATTTTGCAGCATTGAATTTTATGAGCCAAACACGAGGCTGCAGGAGGCACAAATTAAAATCTTGCATTCCTTTTACATTAAATGGGATGTCCAGCTGTTTCAATCCCGTTATCTGTCCATATTTGCTCTCCGTGTGCCAGACCTTCCTGAGTTGGATTTCACTCTGTGTATCATTTCCTTTGGTCGCTGTCAGCGACACAGCGCTGCGTCCTAGGAGATGGCATCCTGCTGTTTGCAGTAAAGCAAACCTTGATTCATACTTCACAGACTGTGCCTCTGCAGTGTAAGTGTCCTCTCTGTGCCTGAGAGAGAGAGAGAGACTGGACATCAAAATCATCTGGAACTGCAAATTTGACACTCACAAAAACTCACAGAAAACTGTGTCAAATATTAAAGACATTATCAGAACACATCCTTTTTGCCACTTATCTTTCTTCTGGAGGCTCCACTCAGGCTCCTCTCTGCTCTTCTTGATAGAAGAAAATGATCTGTTTCAAAGTTAAAGCAGCAGAAAAATTCAAAGAGTTGAGTTCATTTTAAAGTAAAGAAAACAAGTTGTCTTTATATTACTTTCTAATTTTAGTGTGAAATAATTTAATATATCAACATATCAGCGACGCACAAAATCCAGTGAGACCCAGAATTCCCCAATTCAATAAAATGTGCACATTAAAAATTGAGGAAGACGATGCAGACTCTTACTACGTGGACTCATATGCATCTGATAAAAAAGGGACAGTTGGTTTTATTATAAACACACTTGGTTAAGGCAGCCAATCACATCCAAGCAAGGGGCGGGGCTTTACAATCTTAGAATACCAAAAAACGAAGGCAAGAGGACAACATGTGGTTGAATGTAATTTTCCTCCATGTGTTTACATTTGATCACCCTGTGTTGTGTACAGTCAATGGTCTGTGTTTATGTGACGCTTTCTTATACGTTATAAGCATCAGATACATTCAGTCTGTCCAGTTTTGATATATCGGTCGATCTCCTTGGATTCAGACAGACCGACAGACAGACAGACAGGTGTTTCTTGCATTTATAGGCAGATTGTGGTGAATAACATTGAGTTTATGTGATGATTTCTTTCTCTATCTGGACCTCTCTGAATTTGAATCCAGTGCCCCCACTCTGAAGTCAACCTACTCTGAAGCAGTAGCTGTGCAGGAGTGGTTACCATGGTAACAGTACTTGAGTTTAGTCAGTGGTTTTAGGCAGCAGGCTTTTTGATTTAAGGTTATACACTTTAAACATGGTGAGTGCATAATTTCGATGTGTTTACTGTGTGTCTTATAAGCTGTATCATGTCATCTGGTCATTTCCAGTATGAATTTGCTTCATTCATGAATGGTCTGTAGTTATAGAGTGCTTTTATTTTTTTGTCTTTTTAGACTTGACGACCACTCACAGTCGACAAAGTCAGCAATTTGTGCTTTAGTGTCTTAACCAAGGACTTATCAGCATGTCATCTTGGAGCCAACGATGGAACCACTGGTCAGACGATGACCTGCTGCATGTTACGTTCTGCAAGTTTTATTCACTTTGAGCCAGAGAATAAATAATGACGTCTGATGAATATGTTCTCCTCTTTATCTTACTGTTAGACACCCATTTCCTAACAAGACGCTCAAGATTATGTTGCTTTGCAAACCACTCACTCCGTCCACACCAAAGTCCACAGAGAAAATGAACAATTTTAACTCCTGTGAGTTGTTGATCCATTTCTGTCTCCATCCATAAGTTCAAATGAGTTTGTTAGTTTTACTTTGGTGTCTGAAAATGTGTCTCCACAAGCTGAAAGTGCTGATTTTCTCCGTGGACTTTGATGTGGGAGAGTGAAAATATGACTAAATGTCAGGGTCTTTAATTTCACTGCAGAACATCATTCTCTTGGTTTTTGTAGTTTCCTCCCCACAGAATACTCGGTGCCTTTTACACATTAAGCAACATCAGCATCAGTAGCGATGTGTTATATTCACAAACTGCAGCTGTAGAGATTATATTATCAGCTCGTGTTTGCATGAGCGTTGCTATTGGGCTCATCATCAGTGGCGGGCACATCTTACTTAAATATGTATTCCTGTGTTGCTTCTTAAAGATGAGTCAGTTGTGGTGGGCGCATGGATGTGTGATGAAGAGTTTATCAGTCAGACGTCTCTAATGATCCGACACAGGCATGAAAAATACAAATACATGAGTGAGAAGTCATAGACCCATGTCTGTGTCCGTCTGCCAAGGCCCTCTGTGTTATTGATTGGCTCAGGGCACTTAAAGCCTAATGCATTGTCAACATTGCAGTCTCTTTGTACCCAAATGTTTAAATGCACTTATTGTAAGTCGCTTTGGATAAAAGCGTCTGCTAAATGACATGTAATGTAATGTAATGTCTATGGCCCATCCTGACTGTGCACATACAGTCCCACCCCGACTTAGCTTTGCTGTAGATAGTCAGGGTTTGTAAGTGTGGGTGGAAACACTTTTTAAAAACATCTGGATTTTTGGAAGCAGCAGAATTCACTTTGGAAGCAGAAAATCTCATTTTATCAGTGCAAAGTTTCTCTGTTATAAAAAGTACTTAGGTACAGTTACTAGTTACTTCTCCCAAAAAGTAACTGAATTAGTTATTGAGTAACAAATTATAAAAGTAACTAGTTACTAGGGAAAGTAGGGAAAGCTTTAAGTACATTTTAAGTGCTCAAATAATTTGGACCCCACCTCCGCATGTTTAATTATTTGTGATAAATCTGAATTCAAATGGACACTTAATACAATCCATTTCTAACAGAAACAGTGTAAACAAATCTAAAGTATTTGAATGTTGCTGTAACAGTTTGTGTAGATCGGTCTGAGACAACAAAAATCCAGCTGTGAGGCCCTGTCTTTGTCTCCTTCAGAGTTAATGGCCACTCACTTCATGGAAGCGTGTGACGTTGAAAGATGTCTCATTAGGTCGGAATTGCTGGACACCGACGTGGAGAAGCAGTTTGGCTATATTTCCAGTTCAAGAAAGCTGCTTTAGGATTAACCGGGCTCGTCATTCCTGTTGTTGATCGTTTACTCACTTGTGTCGTTGTGTGTGCGACGTTGTGTGTCAACAACACCCGCCCAACTCTGCCTCTGATTGGCTTACAATGAAATTTTATGATACAAAATCAGTTACGAATACGAATATTTGTTAAAACTGCCCTGGAAATGATCCAAAATTCCCCCAAAACATGTTTCACCGTGGGAAACAAACCGTGCTGCACACACACACACACACACAGAGAGTTAGTGAAGCTTTCATCTTAGCAGCTGGTCGTGC
The DNA here is from genome assembly GCF_958295425.1 of Solea solea. Taxonomy (NCBI): domain Eukaryota; kingdom Metazoa; phylum Chordata; class Actinopteri; order Pleuronectiformes; family Soleidae; genus Solea; species Solea solea. The sequence goes on from NC_081153.1 coordinate 22,012,284, forward strand.
ACACATCCCTGAAGTTCAGCGTTTGTCGCTGTGCAGTGTGAAAGTGAAGGGTTGAGCCTGTGCGTGCCAGCTGTAATTACTACTTGGGAGACCAGAATGACTTTGTTGAACTCCAGGGGGTCTCCCCATTCACTTTGTGACTCTGTGTGGGCCTGGCTCATTTAGATGAGTGAGTGAATATTTAAGCTGTGTTTAAGGACACCTTCAGCTGCTGTGTGAACTGATAAAGCGCTGGTGGAGATGTATTCATGCACTCTGCACTCTGAAGGCTAATAATGAAAAACATCACATTTACAAGTCCAGGGAAGTAACTCAGACTCTTTGTAGGCTTTGGATTTATTTCATCACATATGGTGTTACGTGTTTCTATGAATATGCAAGAATTCAATTGTAATAGGTTTCCATGATCTCATGTTATCACAGCTCAGTCACACACGGTAAAGTCTAGTAATTGCAACTTTCTTTGTTGTTTGAAAGCTAAGTTCATGAATTGGGTAAATAAAGAGAACACTCAAAGTGATTGTTCAGGTTTTTGGAAGTGTGGTTGTATGTATAGGACACAGTTATTAGCCCCCCCCCTTGTTTTAAAGCAGCTTTCTCACACATCCTAGTTTTATTTTGGATGTTTCCATTATTTGACTTTGCACACAGAAATGTAATAATTCAACAAACAGGGTCAAGAACTGACCTTTTTATTTAGCCTTAGCACAAACACTGTTGTGAGAGAAAGCATCATGCATCAAAAACAAAAGAAATCATTTTAGACTTGACAAAGAGGATCGTTGATGCTCACAAAGCAGGAGAAGAACATACAAAGTTATCACAGCGTTGTGTCAAGAACTGGAGACAGAAGCATCATCAAGAAATTCAAAGAGAGCCACACGATACACAACAAGCATGTCAGAGGATTTCAAAGACTCTGGCGATGTGTCTAAAGATCCCTGAACAATGACTTAGTCAAGTCAGGAAGTCTCAAAGAATGCAATTACCAGAGCTCTGCACAGAAATGGACTGCAGGGTTGCAGACTGAGAAGAACTCGTCTTCTTCACAAGAGACACCTTCAAGCCAGACTGAAGTATGCTAAGGACAACCTGGAGAAAGATTAAGCATACTGGAAGCATGTCCTTCAGTCAGATGAGACAAAACTAGAGCTCTTTGGCCATAGAAACATTGCTTATGTTTGGAGAAAGAAGGGAGAGGCGTATAATCCAAAGAACACTGTCCCCACAGTGAAACACGGGGCTGCGAGTACGATGCTGTGGGGAAGCTTTAGTGCGTCTGGAACTGGGAATCTCATCAAAATGGAAGGAATCATGAAGAAAGAAAGAAAACCTGAATCAGTCCTCAGCAAAACAGGGTCTGTGTCGTCGCTTTGTCGCTTTGTCGCTTTGTCTTCCAGCACGACAACTACGACTCTGCTTAAACAGCCCTGCTTTTAATTTTCCTTTTCCTCAGGTATATATACTGTATGTGTATATATACACATACAGTATATATATACATTTATATATATATGATGAATTATATGAATTATGAATTATTATATAGGCCTATATTGATTAAAAATGCATGGAATCAACACAATTATATTTTAAAAGGTCACTTCTTTAATCTTAAGCCTAGTTATTTGTGTTATTGCAGAATTTTACCATATTTATAGTCATTGTTTCTAACACATGTAAATATTCTTATCTTAACACTGAAGAGCAAAATAAATAAACCAGCTTTATGTAAAATGAAAGGTAATAGTTAGTGTATGTAGGTATTTAGTGAGTCCTGAGAAACAACCTGTGTGCAGCTTTATATCTCCATATATCTTGTATAAATATGCAGATATTATTTATGAGCCGTATATATATTGATATGAAATGATGTAAGTGTATTGTATTGGGCGATTTTTATCCCATATTACTCGGCCAAGGGTTAGCCCCGCCCTCCACCTCTCCCACCTCCCTACTCTGGTCTACACATCATGACATAATGTTTGTAAACTGCTCACAGCCACATAGAGAAAAGCAGTGACTTCACATCACAGTCGGTTCAAATGAATTATTTTGTCACTTCAGCGTTTGAATCCTTTATTCAGATGAACCTAAATGAGACAAACTTACAAAACAAGGCAGCAGTTGTGTCTCATCGTGCAACAATAACTCATTTTCTCTATGGACTTTGGTGTAGGAGAGTGAGCAGTGTACAAGCTTAAGTTTCCAGTCAGTAAATGCTGTCGAACTGTAAGATAAATCAGCAAACATATGCCACAAAGGGCTTTACAATTGTTTTTATCATTGAACAGTCACTGTGTCAGGGCCAACATTCAGACCTCTTAAATATAGAGATATTAATGATCGCTCTGACCTTTTAGGACCAGAGAGCAATGGCTCAAGGGAGTGCTTGCTTTTTTGGATTCATCACACCAGAATTGTATCATCCTTGTTAGTATAGTGCAGGTCTAAATGCTCACAATCCACAGTGATCTCAAAACCACATTCAGAGGTGGTTTGAGGACAGGGGTCCTCTGTCCCGCTGCACTTTCACTGTTTTTACTAACGAGTGCTCACACATTCATTTACTGTCGAGCTTTGATTCACTCAAGCTTCAACAGCAGACACATTTGTTCAAAATATGATTATGCTTTTAATCTACTCCATACTGTTCAATACAATACGAGAGCGAGAAAAACAAAAGAATATTTATTAATGTAAGTCAAATTAGATTTTTTTTAAATTTAAATCTTTTGGTTTTTTGACCAATGACTCTTTTTTTTTATTAAAATTGAAAATCATGTATGGTCTTACCTTTATTTGTATATACAGTGTCCTGTAAGTCCATGCGTCTAATCCTTCTAAAAACCACCGTCTCCATAGAAGAAGAGCGTGTAGCGACGTGCGCCTGTTACCCATTGTGCCTATGGTGCTGAGCACTGCTGATTTATACATGATTTATACATGATTACACATGTACTGTGGTACATGTATAATACAGAGCGTAAGCACAGCTCATCGCTGCCTCACGTCACCGTTTTCCCGTGTATTTGAACAGGAAATGCGTAAATTCAGCGATTTTGACGATAGAAATGTTGAAATCATACAGAAACTGATTTATAGAACAGTCAAGTGGACAGATTGATATTCTTTTATCATTGTTAGTCTCTTACTTGTCATGATGACAGCTCTGCCTCTGCTGACAGCACGTCACTGATCTCATGTTGTCACAGAAGATGCATCTAGGACACATTTGTAACGCCAGGTGTGGACAGTTAGCACTAATCCACATGTGATCAGATCTCAATACCTGGTCTGAAAAGTTCTAGCACAGAGAGTGATCGCACAATCTGTTCATCTCTACTCTTGACAAGTGTTTATCCAGTTCATCCAACACCATGTAACCGTGCGCTCTCTCCACAGGTCATCTTTGAAGCCACCGTCTCCGAGGAGCGACAGGGCTACATTGCCTTGGACGACATTGTGCTGCTCAATTACCCCTGTTGTAAGTAAAGCCACTCTGCACTGCTCACCTTTCACCAGCTGAACACCAGAAGCACAGTTCTAAAGTGGAGGGGTGATTGAGGACTGACGCAGTTGGGAGGTGTGTGGGTTCGGGGCAGATGCACCTGGTAACTGTCCAGGTTTCAGAGCCACAGTTACACAGCAGGAGGCTTCTCTTTTGTACCAGAAGAATGGCTGACCTTTCCCTGTCATCACCATGTTTCCAGCTGAGTTCTTAATGCTGGGACATTCTCCACAGGACGAGGACAGCTTGTGTTTGTACTCTGATCCTCTCTGCTCTTGCTTTTCTGTCCTTGTCATCACTGAGATATCAGGGTGTTGGAGTTTTTGAGTGCTAGTAATGTTGCATTATGCTTACTTCTTTTATATTTACCATTACACTCCCTGCAGTCACCTTTGTAGAAGTCGTGCCCATCACCAAAGGTTTTCCCCTTTAGTTCAAAGACAAAAGCTTTAACCATGTGGGAGAGAGTGAAGACATCAGACTTCACTTAAACATTACTTCACTAACTTTGTAAAACAAAATGAACACATAAATGTAAATGACGTGAATTGTTATCTATTAAAATAACCGTGTCTTTCTAAACATTTAGTGCACTTCTACACTACTCACGTGTAATTCAAAAACTACACATGTACTGTAAAAACCGGAGTTTGACTTCCTGTTCCGCTCGTGCTGAATTCTGCTGAATAGAAGCGTTGTGTTTCGCCATCCTGCAAAAATAGAACACGCTGACTAAAGTGGATGCAAATCACTTCTGATGTCGTGGCGGATACACATTCAGCTTAAGAATTCATTCTCATTGTACCTACAGACGAATCCGGGGAGCCATACGTCATATTTCACTATAAAACCTCATTGGCCACAGACAGGCACTCTTCATGAGGGAAAGGTAGTTCACAAGCAGCCGAGAATTGTGCAGGTTCTTCCCGACTTCGTAAAAAGTACAGGTTATTTTAGAAATGTACACTTCTTTTGACAGTTCCCATTCAATCGCGCGTATACTGGAGGGAGACGCCACCGCAGCAATGGCGGCTTGTTTACTTGCGGTACTTCGCCAGATTCATCGATATGCACAACTGTGTCACTGTGTCTTTAAACTATCGTTTATTTTCATCAACAAACAAACCTATTTGTTTAATTCCAGACATTGAAATTGAAAGTGTGTCTGCTCTGTGTGTCAGAGGAGAGAAGGTAGCTCATGTTTGCAGAAGCTGAAATACTCACCTGTCCACGAGAGAATTATCCAACATACAATATGTGTCTGGATTCCTTTTCCACCTCTTGTTGCTGTTGTGTTACTGTTTACTCTGGAGAAAATCTGGACCCAAATCTCAAGACATTTCCCGAGTTTATGTGTGAAAACAGCCGTCGTCAGCACTAAATGTTCTATTTACGTTGGTGCAGGGAGTCAAAGGTTTATTTGTCTCTGTGCTGTCAACACATTATTAAGACAGAAGATATGCATATGTTTAATGAACTGAAATTGAAACTGTAACCTAGGAGGTCAGGAGTGTGTTTAAGTGGCAGAGACAAGCATCTGAACACAAATATAATAATAAGTAACCTACAGACTGTGAGTGATTAGCAGATATATGTATTAACTGCTCTGTAACACGGTTCATTTAATGATCTTTCAGACTCTTGGTAATATATGGGATACATGACACATTTCAATTGATCAATACAGTATATGGGTGAAAATGATGCATATGTCAGAATGTATAGTCAGACTCTATAGTCAGATTTGATTGTTGCCTCCTCTCACATCCAGACTGATATTTTTTCTGTTGAAAAGCCCATTAAGAGACATTTTTCTGTCCTCGTGTCAAGTGTCTGAAATCTCTCATTTACAAACATATTCAGACTCTAAATGCTGCACTTTGTCAAAGCCTGCAGCAGCAGTTACAGCTTCAGCTGCAGCTCTATAAACCATAAAGGCTGGACTGACTGTGCTGAGTGCTGCTAGATCGTCACCCTTGTGGGAGGTTTTCCCCCAATCAGGAAAGAGCTGCTGAAGCTCTGCTCGAGTGAGTAATGGCTTTATTATCGATCCTTCTGACCATGGCCCAACAACCAAAGCCAGTAAAAGTTCTGATGGTTTAAAACTTTTATTTTGATAATTATTGAGGTGTCTGTGTTTCTGGGAACTCTGAAGAATTGAGAAAGTGTTTGAACACCTTTAACCTGATCAGTACCTCACCAGAATGTCAGAATGAATATGCCGTGTGAATCGTGGTAGCTTGTTTTATCTCCTACAGCTGCAACTGCACATAACGCAAACATTCAGCTGACTGAGAATAAGCCTTTTGTCTATTTATCCAGGTTTTCATGTAGTTCACTGATGATGCACCATTCTTATACACAGAGTTAATCTACAACACAATAAGGTGTCAGACTGAAAGGGTTATTGATATTTTCCTAAGGATGGATGATGATTATATGTATATATATGTATATATACATATATATGTATATATATACATGTATATACACAAAGATGTATGTGTGTATATGTATTTATACGTGTATATATATATATACACATATATATATATATACATATATACATATATACAAATACACACATACATCTCTGTGTACCGGCCAGTGTGTACAACATACACACACAGTCTTAGCCCTAACCTTAACCTTAACCTTAACCTTAACCTTAACCAAACCACAATTTAAATTGTACCCCTAAAACTGACTAGTTCCTCAAAAATGAGGTTTTTCTAATAAGGACAAGGTTCTGGTCTCAATGAGGACTGCTGATCCTGACAAGGTTAGTGTTAGGCCAGAAAATCCTAAAGAGGTAACAAATACAAGAACATACACACACATTCTTGTACAGCATTGTCAGTGAGCCCATCCATAGTCATAAAGCTTTTCTTAGACCCTTACCCTAACCTTAACTATTGCAACTAAATGCTTAACCCTAATCCTTAACCTAAACCTAATCTTAACTCTTAAACCACCCCAATAACTGTCTTTTTAACATGTGACTGAACCTGAGGAGCAGTCACACACACACACACACACACACACACACACACGAGTAAACATTACTCATTACTCAGTTTCAGTCTCCTGTAACCAGAGGAAGGAACAGCAGCGATGCTCATTTACAGATCTAACATCTCAGATGGGCGGAATGCATTTGAGACTGAGAATACTTTGCCTCTGTTTATGTTTGGTGGTGTTAATTAAGGCTTGACAGGTCTCCACACTACTGAGCTTCCATAATTTACACGAGATTTTCTCAGTTATTATAATTAATGCTTTTGCCTCACTCTCAGATGAAATCAAGTTTTTTTTATGCCTCATGTTTATAGCAAAACATAAATTGCTCTGTGTGCAGAGTCTTACCCACTAGTGCAAAGGTGAGTTAGCTGCAGCTGTCCTCACACAGCTAACTTGAACTTGTCTTTAATATGTCTTTTTGGACATTTTGGTGGCTCTAAACAATCACTAAAGACTCCCAGCACATGCACACAAATGCATGTTTACATTCATTATTAAGACATTAAGAAACTCATCAGATCAACACCAACAACACCAGTCAGCACAATGGGAGAGGAGACAACAGGGAGAACCAGCTTCTTTGCAGATGATACATAAACGTGCGCTCCATTCAAAGTGAACTCTTTCAGTTGGCATATTCAAGGACTTTTCAAGGGCTTTCCAGGACCAATTTCTTCAAATTCAAGGATGGAATGTGCTGACACAGCTTAAGATGTAAGAGCTCTGTCGCTCAGCGTTACTCGCTCTCTGTTCTGCATGGAATCTCATATCAATCGTGGAGAGAGACAGTGGACAGTTTGTCCTGCGTAGGCCGAGTCTACGTACATCAGGCAGTGCAGGGCATGAAACAGCAGGTGGCGTCGTAACAAACAAGGGAGACATTTACCTAAATATCAACTTCACTTCTTACTTAGCACAAAATTCAACTACTTTCATGTCGATTTAGGGTGATTATCAAAAACCTTCAAGGACCTTAAAAAATGTGAGGATTTCAAGGACCCTTGGGAACCAACTACAATGATTTTTTTTTTTTTTTCTGAGATGATGAGTAAACGTGCTTTCACACCAGATGCTTCGTTTGGGCCGGTGTGAAATCTGAACTCATCGTGATGACATCATCGCTTTCACAAAATACTGTATTAGTTTTGTACAAAAAACGCTCCCACTGAGATTCTCCCACTCTGAAAAAGCCACTGATTCTCCTGAACTTGTTTTGGTGAAATATGAAAGTCACGTAAGATTTATTTCACAGTAAACAAAAGAGCAAATGCAGTTTGTGTAGAACGACGCACTGTTGAGGCAAACGTGCAAATATCTCAACTAGCGTATGAAAACTGACTGACCTGTTGTCATCAGTCGCTGATGTCATGAAGCCCCCCTACAATATTCTTAAGCCACCGAAATATTAATAATAATAATATTTTTTTACAAAAAGGTGCCGACAAATTCAATATAAAATGAGCAGAATCTGAGTTTAAATAAATAATGATATAACCTGTGATTATTCACTTAAATATCTGTCAGTTTCCCTTCACTTCATAGTGTAAGGCAGAGTGCGTCGTTATCCAATCCAATCCACATATATAGAGAACGCCCACATCACTGAAAATCCAGTCCACGTTTTCGCTGCGACCTCGCTTGCACTCCCGCAGCGCGTGAGCACACAGAGCGAATACAGCAGCATTAGCAGAATAACGTGAAATAAGAATGGATATCAGAACGTTTCTCAACAAAGTAAGTATTCAGCACTGCTGGTAGTAACAGTTAGTTAACAGTTAGTTAACTCCAGCCTCAGCTAACAGCACAAAGTCCCGTGTAATTAATGAACCAAGTGTTTTCCTGTTTGAAAAATAAAAACCTAGCTTGCGCACTATACACGATCTCTGCACACGTCTTATCTTTGTTGTTTCGCGGTCAAAAGTTACATTCCAGCTCTAAAAGAACACTGATATTTAGTGTAATGTATTTTTTTGTTATAGCAGCTCTTAGTAGAGCTTGTTAGATATTGTTTTGCATACTTGTTTTGGAGTATTACTGTGAAGGGTAGACCGGAAGTGGTGCGGTTGTGTTGACGGAAAGAGAAGAATTGATCTATGTTCCCAGTATAGTCGCCCTTATACATTATTCATTAAACATTAACTAACGTGTTAGAGTGTCTGACTGCATTGTGAAGGCCCTGCTTGTTTATAGAGTTAAGAGTTAAGAGTTAAGTCGTTTTACCATTGACTAACTTCCGGAGCATCAGCTGTGTTTCTCACTTTACGCATGGATGCACACCGTGCGTCAGGAGCTGAGCTCATTTACGTATGATTATCATCAGTGGATATTAATAATAATAATAATAATAATAATAATAATAATAATAATAATAATATACTCATAATAATCACTTCACCAGCCCTATTGACCTGTAGGAGTGAGAGGAGACAGACCTCTACCAGAGAGGTGAGTCTAAAGGATTTCACAGGATAGAGTCGTTTGTGATGCAAACAGTCTTGGAATTTTATGGAACTCAATATGAATATGAAATATGAAACATTTCAATCAAGGTGCACCGTATAAGACTTATTTAACTTGAGCTTTCATTGAGGAGAGTAATGATTAGAAAGTGGAGAAAGCCAAGATATTTATATAAAAGCCAAATTAGCCTGACCCAAATATTTTCATAGATAGTGTCTTAATATTACTTTAATTTAAGTAATTAAGTAATATTTTTCAGGGTTTGAAATGACACCCACTTTAGTCACATATAGCATAGCAGCTGTTCATGTGAAAGGTCCTTTAGTGCACTGTGTCGGCCGCACTCCTGGCTGCGTCGGCCGATGGGTCAGAAAAGACTTAATGTCAATCAAACAAGACACGCTTCAGCATCTGAGTCATAACAGAGTGATAGACCCATTTGCCACCCATTCTTTGATGCTTCCACCCACCAAACATTTTGTGCTCGTACGCTACGTTCGCTCATATCCTGTGCATCTCTTGGGGGCTAAGCCTCCCCTGTCCTTAAAACCTAGTGACGCCCCTGCTTGACAGGCTTTAAACTTGACTTGCTCAGGGCACCAGTGTGTGCAGAGCCAACCTTTCCTTCAGTATCAGTAACAATACAGGCACACGGTGAGCAGGTATCAAACTAGCAAACCTTTATGTAAGGATTAGGCAAAACTGATGCTTTCTGAACAATGTGGCCACTTGAGTTTTATTTAGCTCCTTCAGGTTCCAGGTAATGTGAATGTTGACTCACTCTCACAGTCATGGATTATAAAGAGACACCTGAACAGTGTAACTGTTATCACTCACACTTCTGCGTTTCCTGTTATAATCTCTCACAAAGGCAGCTGCAAAAAGGATTTTTGTAATTGCAGTTAGAATGTTTTAAAATCATATGTATATTTTTAAATGAGGGTGTGATATACTGCAGTGAACTGCTTATTTTTTTTAAATATCACAGCGTGACAGTCCCACAAACTGCAACGTCTGCATGCACACAGTGAAAAGAGCACGTCTTCGGCTGTGTTGTGCTGCTCTTCCATTGATCGGAGCAGAGCTGAAAATGACAACCATCTGGCAACAAAGCATGAGAACCAGAAATGACACAACTGACAAGAACAGAGTTAGACCAGAGAAACAGATGCTGCTTCACATCTAAAATTAGGTTTTAATTATTATTAGCATGTGGAGAGCATGTATTCAAAAGTATTTCAACCATACTGAAGTTTTCGAGAGTAAACAAAATAAACAAACAAAATGTCTGATGATCAGGTGATCAGATGATCATGTGATCATCTGATCAGGTGATCAGATGATCACATGATCACATGATCAGATGCAACCTGTGACAAGACGTGGAACATGGAGCATCTTGTAAAGTTGAGCTTCACAAATAAAGGAAATACTAAATCTTTCATCAGCAACATCAGAATCAGGGTTTCTCTTTGTTGATATTTCTCAAGAAACAATGACATTAATAATGAAGGTTTTGGATCCAGAAGGAGTGGAACACCAAGCGAACACGGCGTCTCCAGTGTCGCCATAGAGCCAACGCTTTACGCTGTATTGATTCTTATGATAAACTGAAGCATCATGCCATGTGGATGGAGGCGTACACCACTAAAAAAGTCATGACTGTTTCTCATAATATTAGAACTTTGTATTTGAAAGCTTGATATTTTTTTTCTTCAGTCGGGTTATAATACTCAGCCGTGCCTTTGAAGTACTTTATACATGTTGTGTCTTTTCAGTGTCGTCTTTCCCATATTTCTTTCTTATTTTTCTTCTTATCATTTTTCTTCAATGGTCCTTTCACATCATTGTTCACATAACAACAGACAAACTGAATGTGTTTTGTGTATTTGGCAAACTTCAGGGTGACAAACCAACAAACAGTACACTTTGCTCTTGCAGGTTGTTATCAATGCAGACTTTGTTATTATCATTATTATTATTATTATTATTATAATATTCATGTTTTTATAGAGCAGAGGTCAACTTGCATGCAGGCCCAGATCCAGACCTTCCTGACTCAGATCTTCAGTATAACTAATATGACATTGATAATTTGAGAGTGACGTGCTTACAGGAAGAGGTGATGAGAGGAACAACAGACTGATAAATCAGAGACGCAGTTATGCTAACTATGGCTCCAGTGCATAATTGAGCCATATTATTAGACACGCCTAGAAATCCTGAACAGAAGACGGCAGAGAAACAGTTTTCAGTCTTTACTCCACAGTTTCCCACATGTTCTCAGCCATTAATTTCAAACCTATATATAATGTGTGCAGAGGAGAATTTTTCATTTGCTATAAATGTTTTGCCAAATTTCAAAGTGAAATGAATGTAAGTCAATGCAATGTCCCCTCAAGTCATGTATGTCGAACATGCGTGTGTTCTTGCCTCTCTTAATAACAAACATTTTGTGTTTTATGAGCTACATTTTCAATCCTGCTAAATGATGCACGAATGATTCCAAAATAGCATCTTAAAATCAACCCAGTAAGTTGATTTCCGCTCTAGTTTTCTAGGATTCATTTGCAGGGTTTCTACACACAGTGTATCATATGTGTGTATATGTTCATTATGTACGCTTGGCTGCTCGTTTACATTATGCAGGGCGTGTGTGTGTAAAGGCTTTCACATGTGTGTGTTTAGACGGGGTTGCCTTGCTCCAGATGTGCCACTTTTCTTCATCATCTGTGTGTGTGTGTGTGTGTGTGTTTTCCACAGACAAGGTGCCTCATTTCTCTCGGCTGGGTGACGTGGAGGTGAACGCCGGCCAGAACGCTTCGTTCCAGTGTGTCGCCACAGGCAAAGTTTATGAGACGGAGCCTTTCCTCCTTGAGGTAAGAAGGAGTATGTGTGGATGTGGGCCTCTCTTTCTCTTGTCAAGGACTTTAATGTTTTTGCTTCTGTCTGTCTGTCTGTAAGGCTGTCTGTCTGTCAGTCTGTAAGGCTGTCTGTCTGTAAGGCTGTCTGTTAGCAGGATAACTCAAAACAACGACGGAAACTAGTTTGTGCAGGGTTGCGGCAAAATATTACATTTTAGATTTTACTTAAGGGGTGGGGTGCATTATTTTTTTATTTCATTTGAACAATTCCTTTAACAGTTAAAGGTTGAATTTTTTTAGAAGAAGAAAATCAGGAATGAAGGTCAGTAGGAACAAGACAGAATACCAGGCTATGCTGACATTTTACAATTACTGTCATTAAATGATACCATGATACCATGATACCATGGGATGATACCATCCACACGCTGCTGGCACAGCTGTTAGGAGGAATTTGGGGTTGCCCAAGGACTGGGGAATCAAACTCTCAACCTTGCAGTCGAAAGACAACTCACTCTATCACCAGCCCTGTGTATTCACGTCAACCCACCGTGGCCTCCTTCATTTCTTCTTCCATGCCACACTATCTATCGTAGCTTTTGCATGTTTTGCCATGGCACGCAGCTTCCTCTGGTCCCAGCATCACGTGATGTCCATCGACTGTCATCACATTACACAGCTAAACAGAAGGAGCTGCAGGTTGAAATAAAGGAAATAGTCTGCAATATAGAATATGGATAATATTATAATGGCTAGACGAGACAATCGGACTTGATGATGATGATGGTCCCAGTTACCAGAGGTGTCTGTTGCCTCGGTCACACAGAGAGCCATGATGGCGAGATGAAAAACTTTTCTACTCTGATGAGTTTGCCAGAGTTTCTGTAGCTGCCACTCACTAAGGTTCATTGGTTTTCATTTCTTCTTCAAACTGGAAGATGTGTCATAATAAGACAACCTGGAAGTATTGGGCCAAAGCCTAACTGGATCATGGTGTTTGCTCAGATCTGTGTGGTTTACTCATGAAGTTTCCAGACCTTTGAACAGAAGTTTGGCTTAAAAGTGGGTAAAATAAAAATAAGAAAAGTGAAATTCCTCTTCTTTTCTCTTCAGATTAGTTTTCCTGGTTACAAAAAAAAAAACTAAAAACTACAAAAGAACAATAGTGCTTTAGTTTATGTAGCCTGTGCTTATATAACCTATGGCTCATCATATGCACAGTGTTCAAATCTCTTGATTTCTGGACAAGAGGACGAGATGAGTTCATTAACACGGCGTGACACACAGCACCTCCAGCCATGAACCTGCTACTCATGCACACTTGAATGAAAATGACAACATGTTGTAGTTGTTTTTGTTGCATGGACCGAAAGCAGAAGTTCTATAGTGCCAGTGCAGTGAATGCAGAGCTGCTCAGGCTTTGACAGAGATGACATTCACCCGGTTGTAAGTTCATACACCATCAAAAAGGTTGGAATCCTACACTGTGTTGATTTAAAGGAACAAACTCATGAGTATTTTTACTTTTCATTATTAAGGAAGCGTAAGGGATTTTATTTTACACCTGAGGTTTCTGTGCACAACAAGCCTTTTAAAAAGTTACTATCAAATTGGCTGAATTGCTGAGAACTGATGGAAAGTGGCATTAAATGAATGGAGTTAACTGAACTTTTTTCCTTTGATGTAGAACGGTGAATGGAAAAAGGTGCCAGGGTCAGAGCTGAATTTTCCACCTGAAAGCACCAGACCACATGTCTGCAGTTATTCCCAGAGGTGTGCTCAGTGCTCGTGTGGGTCAAACTCACGCAGCAGCTAATAGAAGCTCTTAGCTCTCTGTCAGATTTCACTCTGTGGCCACATATGGAGTCTTTAAGTTGCCACATTCCCCTGACACCCAATCATAGGCGATGGCTCAGCTGTTTCTGACTGAAGCCCAAAGGTTCAAAGCAACTGCAGCTAAATGATAACATCACCACCAGCAGCTGTAATGTTCTCTGTGGTGTGTTTCCATTTTTAATGCATACTCTTTTATTTTGTTAAGTCTAAAACATTTTGAAATGCCACATTTTTCACATTTTTTATTGGAAAAATTGCACTTGAAGCAAGGTTGTGTAATACTACAGACGTGCACATGTGCCAGGGATTCAAGGTTTAAAGAAAATACTAGTTTGTCACATCGCTGAAGGTGTACATGACATAGAAGGAACCAAAGCAAAGCATAGTACACAGTACCAATTCATCTGCTTTTGCATCAAATGTTTTTACAAAACATTTCTCACTGTTGAGTTTGGAGATGGACCTTGAGATTAAAGGGAAAGAAACAGCAGAAACAAAGGGAGATAAAATATCTAAAATATCGAATGAACTTGTTCCCTGCTCTATCTTGCCATTAGATATGTTATACAGCCTTTTTTCCTTAGTAATTGATCCATGGCTGCTTCCATGAGTAAGTTCAGATGTTTAATTCATTGTTTGTGGTGTTTGAAATCCTTCATTCAGATTTCTTTAAGTGACACAAACTTACCAAACGAGGCAGCAGAAGACCTCCACTGTCTCCACGACTAAAAATGTTTCATTTCTCTATGGACTTTGGTGCGGGATTGTAAGCAGTTCATAATATTGTTTCTGAACAGTTTAACAAAGCTGAAAACAACTTTTTTAATGTTGTTTAAATGTGTTTTATAAGACCTTGGCTAATGTTGATTTTATAAATATAAACTGATTTTCATTTTGTCCCTGTTTTTCTCTGTGGCAATTATCTGAGGTATTAGGGTGTTTGTAATACAAGTACTTCAACTTGATATGTTTAGAATTAGTCTTTTAATGGTTGTTGTGGGCAAATGAAGCATTTGAGGGTTAGGGAAATAATCAAGTGTGCGTGTCTGCTTTTGTAGCGTGTAGATTGTGATGCCATTTAGTTGACTCATATCCCCTTAAGTCTTTTCCCTAATGAAGCAACTGAAAGTAGTTTTAATTTTCCCCTAGTTTGAATATGAGCTAATATTAGTCTTCAAATACAGTATTGCAACGTTCTCACTCTTTGAAGCCTTCGCACATACATCTAAGTGCTTTTGAAATGACGGCAGCAGAGAGAGGGAGCTTTGCAAATGAGATCTCAGTATACTTGGTGAGCCCTTGTTGTTCTGCCTGAATTTTATTTCACACCCCCGACTCCTGTTTTCCTAAGCTTTTGAAGATTGTGGGAAAAATACTTTTTTTTTTCTACTTAAACAGTTTTGAAATTTGTTGCCAGTGCAACACACACACACACACATAGACACACACAGACACACACAGACACAGAGAGTCTGGTTTCCATGACTTCAGAGGACATTACATTGACTTCATTAATTTCCTTTAACCTTAACCAAACTACTGACCTAACCCTTAACCTAGCCTAATTCGAGCAATCTAATTCTAAGACTAATACCAAGTCTTAACCCATAAACAGCCATTATTAAGGTGAGGCAGAACATGAGGACCTCTGTTTCACAAAATGTCCTATATGTTTTTTTGGTCTGTATCATTTTAAAGGCCCAGTCACAGGAAAATCTTACGTAGGGACAGTATGGATTAAATCATCTAAAGAAGAGTATTTGTTCTGCGAGATGGTGGAAATGCATCCATCTATATTATGTTACTTGAGGGGCTATCAAGTCCACATATTAAAATATCTAAATGCCACTTGTCATCAATCTCCCTCATCGGCCAGCGAGTAATATTCCCCATTAATTTAACAGCGGCATGAGCAGATTTTGCTGAAGTGGAATGTAACTGAATGTCGTCCCTTACATTGAGTCTCTGTCTATTTAAGTACAATAAAATAACCTCTCCAATGGTTGCATTCCCTCTAAAGGACGTATGTAGGGTATTTACAGAGATAACACTTGGGACCGAAACATAAGATAAATGGGCCTTTGGGATTCTCCATTGACTTCCATACACTAGCACCAACTTTCTATAAAATGGTAATAGAAATTAAGGAAAGCATTCTTCCCACACACATTAACACAACACATATCTGACTCCACCTCAAACTCCCATCTCACTCATAAATGAAGACCTCAAAATCATCTGCAAAGCCCTAGTAAAGAGGTTGGAAAAAATCCCCCCCTTCATAATCCAGACAGGATTCATTAAAGACAGACATACAACTAATAATACAATCAATAAAACTGCATCACAAAATAAGCCTCTATGCTGATGATGTATTACTTTTACTTCAAAACTCACAAAGCTCTCTTTCTGAAACTATTACACTTATTAATACAGCCATAAATTGGACAAAATCTATTATCCTACCAATCAACTATGACTTCAAATCATCATCATCCAGCCCTCTGAAATCAGGAAACATTAGATATCTGGGTATAAATGTGGTATAAACACATTGAAAGGGTTAAAAACAAGGCTTTGTTTAGGTTGTCCCAGTTTATGGACCAGAATGTTTTGTAGAATTCCACTGAGAATCCATCTGGTTCCTGGGGTTTTCCTGTTGGGCATATGATGTAGGGCTTCATTCAGTTCAGCTATTGTGATCAAGGACTCCATGGACTTGGTAGATCTATGGAGTTTAAAAATGTGTTTAAATGTGTTTACCTCTGTACTAGAGGAGTTATTGTTTGATGAATATATGTTTTATTTAGAAGTCTTTCTATAGAAGTGATTCATTTCTTCAGGTGTATGGGTTGATTTCTGAGTCTTTTATGGAGTGAATAGAGGAAACAAATACAAGAACACACCCGTTGAAGAGGGAACTAATACTCGGTAACAGCAGAGCGTAGAGAACATCACAAACCATCACTGCTTACTGTTCCTCCATTTGTCCTGTTTGATCACCAGCTCTGAGAAGTCTCTGCTAATTGCTTTACTTTCTCTTTCATCTCCTTGGTGCAGTGGAGCTCCTCTCCTCTCACACTTTAGTTTATTTAGGTAATGCAAATCAATTATTAGCATAATGTTTCTTAATTGTCAGATGTCTCAGAGTCCTGTTAGATCTTTAAAGCTGCAGCGTGTACATTCACTTTTGTTGTTATCATTCTGCATCTGTTTGATCTCAATGAACACAAATGGTGTCACATTATTAGTTTGTGCATCCTTCACCTGAAAAAGGGTTCTGTTAAGGGAAACGCAGACCTGACTAAAGCCTGTCCCACACGAGACGATTTTCAAAAAAACAATAAAAACATGGGACACCACAAACCTTATAATGGATTTTCACTGTTTTAATCCTGAGAAAGCACAGACGAGACGATCCAGTCAAGATTCAGGACCACAGACTTAATCCTGAGAAAGCACAGACGAGATGATCCAGTCAAGATTCAGGACCACAGAGTAGACGATCCAGTCAAAATTCAGGACCGCACACTTAATCCTGAGAAAGAACACACTAGATGATCCAGTCAAGATTCAGGACCGCACACTTGGCGTTTAATCAAACAATTTCAGGGAGGAGATTCCAGGGATTTTGGATTTCACAGAAACTAGTGTAACTTCACGTGAACAGACTGTCGTCCCTGTCAGTCAATATCTGTTGTGCTGAAATACATTGAATCAACAAAAGTATTATTTAAAAAAGTCACTCAGTAACATATTAAATTGTAAGCCTAATTATTTGTGTTATAGCAGAATGAATAACAAACATGAATATCCTTTATTTGAAGGGACAATGTTTAAGATTCACGCGAAATTATTTTCATTTTGCAGAAATTGAATTTAAATTTAATTGTTTTTTTTTAATCACCAGAATGTATAAATTGTTATTTTCTTTACTCCAGAATTAGCCTTTATATTTTCATCAGGTGTGTCTTCTTTATGTCTCCTTGTTGTTAATGGACAAACATTAGTTTAAATGAACTGAAGGCTCCATAGCTGCTTGGAAACAAAGGTGAGATGGGCGGTTATCCACCTGCTGTGCAACTTTGTTGCTAAATCCTACACACTGTATCTTTACCATTAAAAAGCAAAATAAATAAACCAGGTATTATTTGAAATGACAGCTAATAACTGTATTTAAAGCATGTAATACAGATCATAAACCGTAGATATTTTATATTAGAGGAGTAACCTGTGAACAGCTGGGATATATCTATATAAAAATATCCAGATTATTATATATAAGACATATCAACCAGCGTTACAGGCATATTGATTTGATTTATATCATGATATCGCCCTGCCCTAAGACATAGATTCCAAAGCCTAAGATAAAATGAGTTTTGATCTGTGACCACAGGCATTGGAACTCTTCCACTGTATCTTCATATTTTCTAACAGCATTTTGAACTCTGCAATCTGGACATGCTGATGTCAAACCAGTTTACCTGCTGGTGACAGCTTTACATAATAATCTGCTTATTCATATAATAACCTGGAGTGTTGTCTTCTGATTTCCTCTTCCACCAATTGCCCGTGTGCCTGCAGTGACACATTAGATGGTGAGAGACGAGGAGACGTTTCCTTGTGCTGGAAAACAAAAACCCGGCACGTCTTTGTCACCAGGTTCCACCTGCACCCCCCTTCACCTGTGACATTTATCACATACTTATTATCTTGCCCTTCCATGTGGCTAATTCTAGACCTCTTTTGTCTTCCTGTCTGCTGCTCAGTCTGCCACCCGTGTTTAATCCCTTAAATAGACTTCACTCATTTCTGCTGTGCTAATTTCTGTCTTTCTGTGTCGTCTCTGTCAGAGGAGAAGCGGCATGGTGCTCGACACGGCCTTGTTGTCTCGACTGAGCCACAAGCGGCTCATGGCCACGTTCCATGTGGAGGCACAGCGTGGGGAGCAGGACCTTTATCGCTGCATCACCCTGTCCCCCAGAGGTGCTTCTGTCTCCAACTTTGGAGAACTCATTGTCAGAGGTGAGCTATGAACACATTCAGGCCAAATAATGATTTCTTCTTTTAATGTTGTTGTTTGTAGTAACAATCCACCCGCAGCCAGTTACAGTCAGAACTCTGACTTTAATCTCCGAATTTATGCTTTTATTTGTATTTATTTTTTTCACATGTGGGCCTAATACCTGTTATTATAAGAGCAGGTAACATACACTGGTCATATTAGATCACTGAGGGGAGAAGGGTTAAAGGTGTTTACAGATCATGCTGCTCTCAGCACCACAAGCACTCAATGATTCCTCTTTGTTTTCATGATTGTTTCCCTGGGAATGACTAAAAGGCCGGTGTCAGAGGAAGCCAAAGTGATCCTGGGGGGGAAGCACACATTAAAAGGCCTGTCAGAGTATTCAGACACTATCGTCCACTGAGTGATTAACACTGAGGATAAAAGGATTTCTAAAGCTGTGAGGTGGAATGAGTCTCCCCTAAATCCTGAACACACATTGGGTTTAGATCGAGTATCTTTTTTGAGAATCATTCTCTCTGTTCTTTTCATGTGATGATTACAATTAGGAGTGTCCCATTTTTGTTTTTAGAAATAATCCTGAACCGCGGTGAGGCTGCAGGTATACACATGTATCACACATCTATCGCACATGTATCACACATGTATTGCACATCTATCACACATGTATCACACATGTATCACACATGTATCGCACATGTATCACACATCTATCGCACATGTATCACACATGTATCACACATCTATCCCACATGTATCACACATGTATCACACATGTATCGCACATGTATCACACATGTATCACACATGTATCACACATGTATCGCACATCTATCACACATGTATCACACATGTATCACACATGTATCGCACATCTATCACACATGTATCACACATGTATCACACATGTATCACACATGTATCACACATCTATCGCACATGTATCACACATGTATCACACATCTATCACACATGTATCACACATGTATCTCACATCTATCACACATCTATCGCACATGTATCACACATGTATCACACATGTATCACACATGTATCACACATGTATCACACATGTATCACACATCTATCACACATGTATCACACATCTATCACACATGTATCACACATGTATCGCACATCTATCACACATGTATCACACATGTATCACACATGTATCACACATCTATCACACATGTATCACACATGTATCTCACATCTATCACACATCTATCGCACATGTATCACACATGTATCGCACATGTATCACACATGTATCACACATGTATCACACATGTATCACACATCTATCACACATGTATCGCACATGTATCACACATGTATCACACATGTATCACACATCTATCGCACATGTATCACACATGTATCACACATGTATCACACATCTATCACACATGTATCACACATGTATCACACATCTATCGCACATGTATCACACATGTATCACACATCTATCACACATCTATCACACATGTATCACACATGTATCACACATGTATCACACATCTATCGCACATCTATCACACATCTATCACACATGTATCACACATGTATCACACATGTATCACACATGTATCACACATCTATCGCACATGTATCACACATGTATCACACATGTATCACACATCTATCACACATCTATCACACATCTATCACACATGTATCACACATGTATCACACATGTATCACACATCTATCGCACATGTATCACACATGTATCACACATGTATCACACATGTATCACACATGTATCACACATCTATCACACATGTATCGCACATGTATCACACATGTATCACACATGTATCACACATGTATCACACATCTATTGCACATGTATCACACATGTATCACACATGTATCACACATGTATCACACATCTATCACACATGTATCACACATCTATCACACATGTATCATGTATGTATGTAGACTGGCAGAGCTGGGAATCAAAAACCATTGACCTTCCAGTTGAAACACGACTCACTCTACCACTGATCCATTAATGAATTGAAACACTTTTTCACTAGGGCTGATGTCACTGGACGATAATAGAACTGAGCCTTGAAGGGTGCGGCTTGTTATAATAGTGGTAGTCAAGCAAAAGTCACCTATAAACTCAATACACTTCAAAGTAAATACTTCACAGACGTTGCTAGGAGCTTCTCGATTATGAAAATATTAGATGTAGATTTTTTTAACCAAACTTCAAAAGCATTTTAGTGCAAATGTGTCTGCTCATTTCAGATCTGACTGACCATCACCGAACATCTGGCTGCTTCTTAAATAGTCCTCAAAATAGTAAGAGGAGCATCTTCTTATCATAGACTAAAGCATTAGGCATTAGGTTGGTCCTTTCTTAAGTCACCAACATTAGTGTTTCCCTGTGTTTCTCGGCACATGCACAGTTAAGTTAGTGCTGATTATATGTTTGTTCATTGTACAGCAAACAATACTAAATTGAATTTTGCAATGTCACGGTATGTGGCATTTACAGTAGTATGTGGCTCTTAAGTGGAAGTTGCTGCACAGAAAAACTAATAGAAATGTAAAGCTGTCATGAAATGGCACCAACATGAAACAGATTTTTTTATATGAATCACAACTCTTACACATCTTGGGAATAAGCCTTTTATCTGTAGCTCTCATACACACTGATGTCTAAAATGTTCTTTTTCCTAAAACTGTTACTCTTTTAAGGAAATGAAGAGGCAGTGTCAGCATCATGTCATTACACTCGTGTACATTGTACCGTTTCATGTTGCATTGATTATGGGTTTTACCTTCTCCTGAGTTCTCCTTTAAATGCAGAGAGGAAACTTAGGAGACTTCACTCATTCATGAAAATACCATGAAGAAAACTTCCCTCCTTCCTTCCTTCCTTCCTACCTGCCTTCTTTCTTTCTTCCTTTCTGCTTCCTGCTCATTTCCTTCCATCCTTCCCACATGATTGTCTTTCTCTAACCGTAACCCTCCTTTCTTTCTTTCTTTCTTTCTTTCTTTCTGACTGAAGTTAACGTAATGAGTCAATGCAGAGCAGAAATATTTTGATTGAATTCTCCCTCCCTCTCATCATGTCTGAAAATGAAAGCTTGATTGTTCTTCACCTCTTTTTCAGGGCATACGTTTGTATTGTTGTCAAATAATATCATTATTAAACGACCAAATACTTTTTTTACTAACAGGATTCTACATGTTCTTTATTGCAGTGCCCCCGACACCGATTGCCCCCCCTCAGCTCCTGCGGGCAGGGCCTACGTATCTCATCATCCAGCTCAACACTAACTCCATCGTGGGGGACGGACCAGTCATTCGGCGAGAAATCCAGTACAGAGCCAGCCACTCCACTCTGATGGAGACTCACGGCGTGGGATCACTCACCTATAAGATTTGGCATTTGGAGCCAGACACAGAGTACCACATCAGTGTCTTGCTCACCCGGCCTGGGGAGGGAGGCACCGGAGCACCAGGGCCCCCTCTCATCAGCAGGACCAAATGTGCAGGTGAGTCCAAAATAAAAAAAAATCATCGTCAAGTCATCGTCCGGGGTAACGTAACAGATGCAGAGCTGCGATGGCACCAGAAATAATCTCACTAGTTTAATTGGTTGGTGTAAACTTCAGTGGGCGAGAGGAAGATTTTCATTTGATCCGCTCTTCGTTTTACTTCAGTCACTGAAAATACAGAACGTCGTTCGCCTCGGTGAAGAAACACGGCTGAAACTAACATTTACTGTGAAAAGATGTGAAGACCTCAACATGGCTGAAACCTACATGTGATCAAAACAGTCCGAATTCTCCACACTCTCTGCACTCTGCATGTTTTAGGACAGTGAAAGGAAAGTGGTGTTCACACAGGTTATTGACATTATTATCTGACAAACACATTGATCAGCTGATTGTTTGGTAACCACTTGCATGTGTTTTATATGACTATGACCTCAGAGGAAATGTCTTTCCTAAAAATACAATGGAATATGACTTTTGATTTGTTATAAGACGACAGTGAACTGTTGCAGCTCACGAGCACGTGAATGACTGTTTCCACAGTCTGTTCCTGCGCTGATAGATATGATTTGACTTCAGTCACAGACAGCAAAAGGTGTGTTTGTTTGTTTGTTAGTTTGTTTGTTTGTTTGTTAGTTGGTTTATTTGTTTGTTTGTTTGTCAGTTTGTTTGTTGGTTTGTTGCTTTGTTTGTTGCTTTGCTGGTTTGTTTGTTTGTTTGTTTGTTAGTTAGTTTGTTGCTTTGTTTGTTGCTTTGCTGGTTTGTTTGTTTGTTTGTTAGTTAGTTAGTTTGTTTGTTGGTTTGTTGCTTTGTTTGTTGCTTTGTTTGTTGCTTTGCTGGTGTGTTTGCTGGTTTGTTTGTTTGTTTGTTAGTTGGTTTATTTGTTTGTTTGTTAGTTTGTTTGTTTGTTAGTTGGTTTATTTATTTGTTTGTCAGTTTGTTAGTTGGTTTGTTGCTTTGTTTGTTGCTTTGCTGGTTTGTTTGTTTGTTTGTTTGTTAGTTGGTTGTAAGTGTGTGATATGTATTGCTGTTGAAGGATCTGAATCTGGCTGTATAGAGGGATGTATAGATGAAGAGCTTGCGTGTTGATGACATGCAAGCAGAGGGCACGCTCTTCCCACAACCTGTCATCTGTGTTTTAGCCGCAGTGCAACTCATCAGGGTGGAAAAATAGGTTCCCCATCGCTCTGTCAAGTAGATGACATGACTCCACCCCCCCCCCCCCCCCACCCTCACCTGCCACACTCTTTGATCCTCTCTCATCACAATCTTCCAGTCACCCACCTACTGTCTACTCCCACTGCTCACATGTGAAGCTTTGTCCGTGCAGCAGACAGCCGGTGACACATTAGGAAGATAAATTCATCTGCTTTGGTGTCACAGGGAAACATTTTACAGCAAGCGTTCCTCTTTTGGATAATCCTTTAAGTGTGAGATGTTAGGTCCGCTCCTGCAGAGGATTTCTCTCCTGTGGCCTCACACTCATGTCCATGCACAGTTAAGTCATATATATATATATATATATATAAATATATATCATTCGATATCAACATATATCAAGATGTAAATCAAATATTTATGTGAGGCTGGGTGATAGCGCTTCTTAGTAAACCTTCCAGGCTCCCTGGAAAAGGTCCCATGGTTCCCGTGTTACTGAAGCCTCACACTCATTACAATACATTACATTACATGTAATGTAATGTACATGTACATTACATTACATGTAATGTAAGCAGAACAAGCAGAACTTCACCTGGCAGCACGTTGATACCATGTTGAGCACCATTCTGTTTCTTTCTACCGTCCATTAACATGAATATAATGAATTATTCAGGCTGATCGAGCATACAGTCACTTAAACATGCAGTGTCATGTGACTGATATATTTGAGTGAGTGGATGCTGAATGTCTGGGGCTCATTGTGTGGGTTTGAATGATTATTCCACGAGTTAAATTTATTCAAACTCCCGTTTCACAAAGGTTTAACACAGTGAACGTGCAATAAGTGATTATGAGAAACCATTTCTGCTGCACTTAGTTTCACTTTGACCTCGGTATGAAGTGGTTTGGATCATACTTGCCTTTGTTTTGACAGTTTCTCCAGGCGTCCACAGCACAGGGTCTTCATCAAGTCATTTCTGATTTCCTGAAAGTGTTATTTTACTTTGCAGGTTTATCACTTTGCAAGGTGAATTTTTTTTTACCCAAGAAGTAAAACTAACGTGTTTTAATATAAATATACAAATATTAGAAGCTACATTTCAATATTGACACCTGAAGAGAACAAGTGTCAGCAGTCAAAACCTCATGTGGTTTCATTGGTGAGTATGTGGGTGTGCACTGATCTTCCATCATCATTCCAACATCAGTGGCAGCTCACTGAGCCAGCGGTTAAAGAGGAGGAGGATGAGAGGAAACGTGCAGGCTCTGAGGGACTCTCCCTCGTTCATCTTTCCTTCTCCCCCCTGCTCATCTCTTGTCCTGCCTCCCTTATCCCTCTGCCTCTGGCTAATCCCTCTGATTAGGCTAATCAAGCTGAATGTCAGTGTGGGCCAGGATTGGTGGAGGACTGGAGGCTGGAGAGGACAGGACAGGACAGAGCCTGCTGCTGTGCTGCTGTAATGATGAGTAATGGTGTCTGGAGCAGAAACTGAGCACTCAGTCACCGTGCCTCTGGTGGCAGACCTGGTTTTAGCTGGATTAGACTGCCATTCGAGACAGACGTTAAAAGATATATAAAAAAAAAGTCACAAGACAAATTATCCTCATGCACCTGTGACACGACCGGTGTGATAGAATTTTCTTAAAATTGCATTTTTACCACATGATTGATTGGTGCTGTTCTCTGGAAAGGGATTTAGCTTTTAACAATGTCGGCAGTGAAAACACAAATCAAACAAACTCTGCCCTTCTTGCCCTTTTGGGAAAAGCAAATATGCTGCACATCAGCAAGAGACATTTCCGTCTGGGTCTCATCTCTGTCCCCACTCAACCGATGTCTCCTCCACGACATCGTTTCATTAATTTACCCTGCAGCTTGGATCTATATATTACAGTCCTTTATTTCCCCAGCTCCACTGCCAGTCGTCAGGGTTTGAGGTGTCAGAGCAGAACACGCTGAGATCTCTGTTGGGACTGACCAGGATTCACAGGATTAAAAATGAGCATATTTGAGGGTTTGGTGATAAAGTAAGAGAGTCAAGGTGGAGATGGTCACGTGCAGAGGAGAACTGTACTGGGTCAGACTTTGAGGTAAAAATACACTTGTCAGCATAAATCACACTAGAAAAACAGCATCCTCTCCACTCCTGGTAGCAATAAACTATTCATTTGCTTATCACAGTGCAGGTGGCGGTCACTGTGAAGAAGCCGGACATTTGTCTTCACAGTCACATCCTCATGGGGGATCCCACACACAGTCTCAGGCTGGATGTGATATCTGGTCCCTCCAGCTCCAGCAGGCTTTGGGACTCCTGCCAATTGGACATGCCAAGATTATTTCCACAGGGAAGCATCCTGATTAGTCAGACACACCTCAGCAGGCTCCGTGGCTCTGCTCCGGAATCCTTCTGGATATCTTCACCCTCACTTAGGATGAGGATGTCCCGATCTGGATCACCAACAGAATCAAACCATTTCTTCCTTGTGCCATTTATGACATTCTTCAAATTTCAACGAAATCCATTGTTTACTTTTTGAGCTGATGCTAAAAACAATCAACTTTATTGATATATCACCGTTAAAACACTGGTGCAGCACGTTTTACAAGTGAGGCAAACAAAGGCACCGTGAAACAAATGTGATGCTGTGACGTGTCAACATCACGTGACTCCGATCGCAGTACGGGCCAGATTCCGTCACAAGACGATATACTGTATAATATGATATGATAATTCAATGGACCGATGTTTGTCATCAGTGCTGTTGTATGTGTGTGTGTGGGTGCCAGGCGTCGCTCAGTTGATCAACAGGAAACAAACTTACCATCATGTCAGGTAGAGCGTCAACCTCGCGTACTGCACCGGGTGTGTCGTGGTAGCGAACAATCACTCTCAATTAACACCTGTATTGCATGTATCTCTTTTTGATTTGCTTTAATTCATGTATTTTAGATATTGTGTTACATGTTAAACTGTCTAATCTTATCTTACCTGTAAAAGTGGTATGTTCCACTGTCAGCCAAGCTCCTTCATTCAGGGGGAGGTGAGGGAGGTGAGCAGAGAATGTCAGAGAAGTGGGATATTTGTTTTGATCCATGTGTTTTGTGTAAATAATTACATATTTTTTTCACTGTAAATACCAACACGGGTTCAACTTTGGTGTCTGGCCTAAAGAAAAGAATGCAATTCCCCTCCAAGAACCTCAAGAGGATAAGCTTTCTGGGAGCTTCTTCATTGTAGTGGTTTAGTTCTTGAATGAATCTCTGTCCATACTCAGAGAGATGATCAGGTTTTAACAACATGTGATGTACTGTATGTGTGTATGTAAGACACTCTACCATCAGACTAAATCTCATCTGGACCCATTTAACCAGTTCATTATATATGATGGCAGTAGTTATAAGCGGGTAAAGTCCTGCACAGATCCACAGAGTCTTCTGGATCCAGTGGATGTGGATGAATGATGTGTATGGTGCTCTCTGTCCCTCCTTCCAGAGCCCATGCGTGCCCTGCGAGGTCTGACAGCGACAGAGATCCAGCCGAGGCTGCTGGCCCTGCAGTGGGAGCCTCTGGGCTACAACCTCACACGGTGTCACACCTACTCCCTGTCCCTGTGCTACCGCTACTCCATGCCAACAGGGGGCAGCGGAGGGAACAACGCCACGGTCAGAGAGTGCCTGTCAGTGGAGGGTAACACGTCCCACTTCACGCTGCGGGATCTGCCGCCCTTCCGCTCCGTCCACGTCCGGCTGGCGCTGGCCAACCCAGAGGGAAAGAAGGAGAGTAAAGAGGTCACGTTCCAGACTGAGGAAGACAGTGAGTGACTCATGTTACATTGAAGTCTTTCTTTTACTCTAATGTTACTCAGCTTCTTGACTTGCTAGTTGTCAGTAGCTGCTCCTCTCGCGCTCATGATTGTGGGGTTCTGCTTATACAAAGACAACGAGACAGGGAGAGAGAGACAGGGAGAGAGACAGAGAGAGAGACAGGGAGAGAGACAGGGAGACAGTGAGAGAGAGAGAAAATGTCTTAGAGATATTACCACAGTAACAAAAGAGAAATCAGTAAAATACAAATAAAGTTTGTCATCCAGATAACATCACGTTTAAGACATACTGTTTGAGTCCACGGTTGCAGCTTAAGTGCATCGAAAGTGTAATTATGTAACATTTTCAGGTGCAAATATAGAAATGAAACATGCTGTGATAAACATCAGTGTATCTACTGTCACCAGCGACTGCATCGTCCACTTTTACTTCACTGGTTCATGCTTTCATAACCCTCTCATCTAATCAGCATGAGGCTCATTGTCCCAGACTCCTCCCCCTTTTGTAAACGTTGTC
The DNA here is from genome assembly GCF_958295425.1 of Solea solea. NCBI lineage: Eukaryota > Metazoa > Chordata > Actinopteri > Pleuronectiformes > Soleidae > Solea > Solea solea. The sequence continues at coordinate 22,040,032 of NC_081153.1, forward strand.
TTCTCTCTCCACCGCTGGCAGCACAGTGTGAGTGAGTGACAGGCTCGTGTCACACAGCTGCACGACTACATCCTCTGCACTGACACGCAGCTCTGTGACATGTGAGATATGCTTTTAGGCTTATGTGCCTGAATATTTAGCATTATACTACAACGATAGATACAAGAACCTTCAAAAATGGTTTGAGTGAATCTATGGATTTACAATAAAGGATACTGGATCTGCAGCTACAGCACATCATGGAGCACAGATTCATCGTGAGATGCTAAATGACAACATTAATGAAGCCTTTAAAGTGACAATGACAAGCTGAGATTTCAGAACCACCCGGGCCAACTCGTAATTCACCACCTGCTCCCAAACCGCTTCATTCACGCTCACACACACACACACAAGCTAAACACTGAACCTGTGATTAACATCCCGAGTCACATGAGAGAAACCTGTCGTTGTGACCTGCAGCCGAGCGTAAGCAGGAGATTTGTGACGGAGAAGCACAAACGTTTCTATAAATCAACAAGAGAGCTGTTGCTCATTTTAGAATGAAATAATCACCAGTCGCTCGATTACTGGAAAACCCCGGTTCCGATATGAAGTTTGCGTTCAGTCCTGCAGGTGATGGGATGTTCTGATCAGAGGCAGATGCCAGCTCCAGATCCAGATCCAGGGTTTCTGTGAGACAGAAGAGGCTTTTCCAGCGTAACAAACTGTTCATCCGTCAGTCCAATCAGTGATGTCGCCTCAGTTGCCCTGCGAGCGTTTGACTGACTGCTCACATCTTCAAGTGTTGCTAAAATAGCAGGGAGGGTTCTTTTTATTGCCCACAGTGAAGAATATGACTGATCATCTTTTCAGTTCCGCTGTCCGTCTGGTGGCCTCAATTTAAAACAGTTTGTGCACGGACCCAGAAAAACAGCTGCAAAACATTCCAACTGGTTACTGAAACTAAATCCAGCCTGTGTGCGTAACAGTGAATGTTTGTCACTGCACTACACCACAGTAGTAAAGTATAATAGTCTTCATTATATAGTGTAGTATTTGATATTTTTAATAGAGTTGGTTAGTAATTGAGTGTTTGTATGCTGCCAAATTTACACCAAAACAATACAATTTACTGCTTTTTTAGATAAAAGAGATCATATTAATTAAAATGAATTCAAATTTGGCCCGGCCCTCAACAATATTTTTTGTTTCTCATGTGGCCCCTTGGGGAAAATAATTGCCCACCCCTGCTCTACAGTCTTTAGATGTCCAGCATCACGTTTTGAATGCACCTTAAAGTGACGCCAGCCTCCATGGCTGGTTTGTGGGGAAACACTTGCATTGAGCTGGATCACTTTCCTCCAGTTTTGGGGTCTAAGGATTTTTCAGGGGGAGCTTAGATAGCCCCTCCCTCCCATCTCACGTCATATGAAAAACAAACAGTAACCTAAATATTAACTTAGTTATAATCCAGAGAATAACTGTTCATCTTACATTAAATAAACACAAATGTGGTCGCTGGCAAAACAGTAGAATGACTTTTGCTTGTTTCCTGTACACGTCAGCAGATTAGACACACACTAATGCAAATTCACTGAGAGCGTCCAGAAGGTCAAACACTTAAAAAACAAAGAGTTCACACACTGATTGGCCCAGTGAAGACAGTGAGCAGAAATTGTTCTAGTAGCTACTAAAAGCTGCAGAGATATGGAAAAAGAGGGTGCGTTAAATTATCTACACCCACACATTGCTGACATGTAGAGAGAAGGGGACTTAGATAACTTTAATAAACTGACTGTAGCATCGTGTTTTTAATCAGATTTAACAACTACAATGCAAACAACTGCCGATTGTTTGTGGTGTTAGTATCAGTATCAGTATCAGAGTCAGCGGCAGTGGAAAGTTTTGCTTGTGGACGTCTGAACGGCGCTCTGACAGGCCGACAATCCTCCTGTCACACGGAGAGCTGCCGTCATCTTCACAGCTGCAGTAATTGAGCCGCGGCCGCTGACAGTTCCTGTTTGATTGGACTCACCAATCAAACTGTGGTGCAGCTCTTTTCTCATGCCGTGTCTCTGCTGCTCGGCGGAAGCACATTTGGCTGTCAGGGATTCATGGATACAGCGGGATTTTCCTCACCAAGAGAGAAGGCCAAGAGAAGTCTGATATTGTCTCCCACAATATCCCTCAACACACACACACACACACGAGAGAAGAAGCAAGAAAAGTATTTGAGAGAGAAAAGAAGCAAAGGTTTGTTGATGGATCATTGAAGCACGCTCAGGTTTGTTGGTGAGAACATGAACATCACTGACGATTGGCCAGACAACGAGAAAACAAGTCAACAACAGCAGGGATTGAGTATATGACTAAATAATTTAGACAGGATTGTTGAGTCTGGCTCATTGAAAGCACCCTGAACACCACACACTCAGCCCATAGCCCATATTTGATACAGCAGCAGTAGGAGAACACTGGTCATGAATAGGAGCTGTCACTTTTTTATACAAATCAAGTTTGAATGAATATTACATGACACTCTCTTCCTATGGCGATATTGAGATCTGTGATGAATCCTCTGTCACCAGGAGACAGGATGGAGAATAAAAAAAAAATCAAGTTGAAAAATCAGTGTTTGAATAAAAAAGTTAAGGGACTAAAAAAAATGTGCCAAAGTCAGGTTGGGAGTTAAGACGACGAAGTGGCAGAAGTTGACGGTGATGTGACAAGAGCGCAGTCTCACATGATACATTCACAACAACACGTCATGTGTGAGACACTTTCCTGGTTCTTTTGATTCAAACAGCGGTGGAACAGTTTGCCAATGGTGGTGAAACAGAGACAGTTATCAGTCCTGTTACCTCGCTGGAGAGACCTGAGGCATGTGCCCGTGTGTCTGCACGCTTTTATGAGACATTTCTGCCTCGTCTGAAACGTCATTTAACACTTACCACTATTCTTTTTCATGTTTTTTGTAGCTCCTCTCTAATTGTGAAATAATCTCTGTCAATAAAGAGAAAGTCTTGTTTAATAAAGAGAAGAAACTTGTTTGCACCAGTAAAAAACATGGTCGGCAGTGACTTTACCGTGGGCCAGGTCCATCTGCACAGATGCAGAGAGAGAAGAGAGAGTCAGGAGAAGCTGAGTGAATGAAATATTACATTTATCAGTGTTTAAATTGTGGCAGTAGCTGCAGATTAATGACAGAAGCAGGACACCATGTCAATGTGCGGCTGTGGGAGCGCAGGTGCTCCGTCATCCTCCTCCTGCATGTTACATGCAGAATGTGGTTGTTACTGATGAACGACCTGCGCCTCTTCCACTAAGACAAACTATGCAGAGAGTTTGGATTCCTTTGTTTGTTTGTCAGTAAAGGGCCAGCAAGATAAAAATCAACTGTCATTATCAAGACACAGTGCTCTCTTATCAGACAGTAGAAGCCATAATATCAATTTTTCCCAAGGGCTGGGAGCAAGCCGGTCCACGGTTTCCTTTTATCACCTCCCGTCTGGCCTCCTCTTTTCCATCCTCGGCCCCCTCACCCTTGCCTTGGTGATTTTCTGTTCTGTCAAAGGTGTTTTCACCCCCCGGCTCGCCTGCACAAAAGTCCATTAACACCGAGACCAGAGAGAGTGTTTGTTTGTGAAAGGTTGTTTTTCTTTCCCACTGTAGTTCCTGGAGGCATCGCTCCAGAGTCGTTGACCTTCACCCCGCTTGATGACATGATATTCCTGAAGTGGGAGGAGCCTGTGGAGCCCAATGGTCTCATCACACAGTATGAGGTAGGCTGTGCATCTTTCTCTTAGAGGATGATTTGATAAATGGGCTTTGACTTTTTTCAATAGAACAATTTAGTTTGAACCGATTTGAGGTGATATAATTCTTTATATCATGTATATAATGTGTGCAGTCATTTTCAGTGACTAGAATAACTAGAATAAGCCAAATCTATGACGGTATCACTGCTTACCTTTGGTATTTCATAAAGACCATGTTATGACGTGGGTGTCTACTGCTTTATCTGGAGACAATCCCAGCTGACATGAGGCTCAAGGCGGGGTACATCCTGGACAGGTCGCCAACCATTCACTCACACATTCACACCTACGGTCAGTTTAGAGTGTCCAACTATTCATCTCTGCATGTTTTTGGACCGTGGGAAGAAACCAAAGAACAACCCCCCCCCCCCCCCCCACACACACACACACACATACATACTCTACATAGAAAAGCCCTCAGTTACAAACCCGGCTCTTTTAGCTGTAGGGCAACAGTGATGGTTGGATGGATTGAAAGTTGTATCTGTGTGTTTTAAACTCTGTAATTTCACCCTCGTGTTTCCTCTTTCTTGCTCAGGTGCAGGTATAACCCACAGGGGCCTGTGCCTCCGGAGTTTTTGAGTACCCATATTTTACATTTTTTATGGGATGTACTGTACATGTTCATATGGTAATGAAGCTCAGGCACGGACTTCAGGCTGTAATTACATGGGGCAGCAGCTGCTCTAATTGCTTATTTGCCAAAGAGCAATCTCTACGCGGGGGCAACTTTAAATGTTTCAAATGAATTATTGATGGCCCAGTATTTACCATAGACTTACATAGACTGCAGCGCTGCCTTTGGAGCTGTGTTCTTTAAGCAAATGTGATCACTATTGGCTCAGGCTTAACATGTAGCTGCTCAACAGGGAGACAAAATAGTTTCTATTCATTTGCAGAAGCTTTGAATATGAAGAAGAGGCAGATAATTAAGTGATGTTGCTCCCAAACACTAAAGCAATGGAGGTACAATACAGGGCAATCTATACATGTTTAAGAGCAACAGATTTTGGCAAAAGATATTATTTTATTTATTTATTTAGTTTTATTAAATGTACTTAAATGAACACATTTTAATTTAGTCACAGTCTTTAGCCACTCATATATTTACACATTTTGCCAGTTGAACGTGAAAATGGTGAACTTTACTTTACATACATTTTTTTCTCCAGTTCAGTAAAAATGACTTAAGTCTGATATAAAGTCAGTGTTGGCTTTAAATCAAATGAATCAGCCATTACCAGATATTAGGGAGGAATGTGCTTCTGCAGTTTCTCACACTGTTAACAAACAGCTATTATTGTCCTGGACTCACATCACGGTATAATTACAATACACCAGTTGGCTTTGTTCTTCTTCTTCGTTGTGACGAAATCCAATAATGATATTTCTGAGGTGAAAATGATTTCCTCTCTAATGGGTTGTGGAATGAATATGTAACATAATCTGTAATTTCGCTGAATAAACACAATAAAAATGCCCACATTTAGTACAGATGGACGTTTTCTAAACTGTTTCAGTTTAATGCTTACTTTAATGATTAATGGTTCTAAATACGATACGATAAATGCTGATAGATAAGATAAGATAAGATAAGATATAAGGGTAATCCTTTATTAGGCCCACAATGGAGAATTTTGCAATATACTACCGTACACAGTTAAAAATGAAAAACACACTAAAAAGAAAAGTCGTGAAGTAAAGGAAGGAAAGGCTGCCACTCGGGAGGTGACATCTTGCTTTTTTATATCTGAAACATGAAATGGATTGCACTGGATGTACAATATCAGCATGATGAGGTCCATGCCAAATATCCAGTATTTGAGAGTCAACAGCGTCTCTGCCAGCATTGGTTTTGTTTGCCACGTTATTATGAGTTGGCATCTGTTGACTCTCACACAACCTTGACAAATGATGCTGTGTTTGCAAGGACAAAAGTCTCATGGGGAAGCACAAGTTTACAAGCCTGATGTTGCAACAATTAAAGCTGCCTACTTTGTAATGTGACACAAATATCCAGCACAGATAAATAGGGAGCATGGATATGACCTCTGACCTCTGTGGTCACAGGTCAGGAGATCTGATTAAATGTTCACACTTGAAGTTTTCACCTTAAACTAATTCTACAGATGGACTGTGTGTGTGTGTGTGTGTGTGTATAAACAATGCGCACAACACACACACACACACACACAGGCTCTCGTTTATCTACAGACACTGGCACAGAAAAAACATTCATGAGTCATGACATGTTCACATTTCCTCGGGGTTCAATTCCATCACCAGTTTCCTCAGTGTTGTTGCGAGTCGCATTAGTGAGACGCAAAAAGACAAATTGAAATCCAATTTGAGCAGCAGTAGCGTTTAGACTGAGACACATCTATAGAAATCTGATTTGAATCGTATTTCGAAGCACCTCCAGACGTGGTTCAAATCAAATTTGAAAAATATCATATTTCATCTTTTATATCCAGACTTATCTGGATATACAACAAATATATATGTATATATATATATATATATATATATATATATATATATATAGATCTACATATCTATGTAGATCAGTACTTTCTGCCTCACAGCCTTTACAGCCGATCAGAAAGACTAAATTAAAATTATACAGAAAACTAATTTATAGAACAGTCAAGTGGACAAATTGATTTTCTTTTATCATCAGTCTTTTACTTACTTACTGTTTCAGTATTGCTCACACTGTCTGAGATAACTACAAGTAAAATTGGTCGCAAAAACCCCAGCTGGGATTGACTCCAGCCCCCTGCAACCCTCATGTGGAGGATAAAGTGATCGAAAATGAATGAGACGACGCACAATACTTTCAACATCATGACAGTTAATATACTGAGGAGCAATCATCTTGTCTCCTGCTCGTCATGTCTCGCTGACCTGCTTTGTGATTCAATCACACTTACAGTATGTTGGTCATCCATTTATTCAGCTACTTGTTGCTAACGATTATCCCATGTAGGGTCACAGGGTGAACCACTGTGTTAGCCCAAAGTAAAATGCTGAAAAGTGAAACCACTGTGAATGGAACACTACAATGAAGAAAAAACAGTCTGCAGTTTTCCAAATCTTTATTTACAGTCTCACATTTATCAGATGACAAAGTTTTCATTCTTGTCATCTTCAGCATCTGCTGTTTCATTTCCTGCCTCTACTTTAACAACTAATCCATAAAAAACATGTAAAACCAGGCCAACTGTGCTGTGAAAGAAGAATATGATCCAGAATCTTCCTGTGAGTCTGATGATCAGTGGCTAACTGCAGCATGAGATGAATTAGATCCGAGCACAGAGATGACAAGTGTTTGCAGTCGTCCCAGGATTAATCGAGAGGTGTTCCCTCATGAGAGGGTCTTTAAATAAAACTCAGTCTTTGAGGTTGAGCAGATAACAAAGCACAGATACTGTATCGTGTCTGCTGTATACTAAAACAATAAAGTTAGTTTTGTCTCAACTAAATTACACTGCAGACTTTCAGTGACCTCATTTGAACACACTTTCTTGAAAGTTTGATCATAAATGTAAAGCTGGTTAAGGGGAGTGGTCTGCCACTTTTAGTCGATAGAGCTACAGAGGTAACAGTTACATGATAGTTGCATCATAATATTTTGTGCATATTCATGGTCCACGGAGCCTGAATCCAAACAACCATGATGGTGCCTCAGTCTTTATTAGTTACGCTAGTAGCTGAGATATGTGGACATCCACCAGTTTGCTTTGTTCTTCTTCTTCGCCTTCTCCACAGCAGATCTTCAGCCTCCATCTTGTCCTCTTCTGTTACACTAATTGTCCTCATGTCCTCCTTCATGAACCTTCTCTGTGGTCTTCCTCTTTTCCTCCTGCTCAGCAGCTCCATCTCCAACATCCTTTGTCCAATATAATCAATATCTCTCCTCTGCATGTGACCAAACCATCTCATGGTTGACTCTCTTAATTTAACTCTGAACTGTTCAACCTGAGCTGTCCATCAAAAAATCATGTCTAATCCTGTCCATCCTGATCACTTATGGAATTTGATCTGTGTCAATATTTTCAAAAAACACTTTTTAACACTTAATAAATTGATCAAACAAAAATGAACCACAAAATACTGATTTAATCATTCAGAAATATTATTTGTTTAAAAAATACACTTTTTGTTTGCGCTCCCTGATTTGTTCTTTGCTCCATGGTTTTTTTGTTTGTGATTCTGACCGGGAGGCGGGCTTGGAGTCACTGTAAGTCATAACATACATTATCTCAAGGCACTGTACAAAGACAAGATCAAGGAGAGCAGAGAAACCCAACAGTTTCCTGTAAGGACAGAATGTTTCTAATATTCATAATGTTCTGCAGGAGGAAGAAGGCTGTTCTGAGTGAGTTTTATATGTGAATCAAATGCCAAATCCTGGTCAATAATAACAACAAGGTTCCTCACAGTGGAACTGGAAGCCATGGTGATGTCATCTAAAGTGACAATGTGGTCAGAGGGTTTTTCTCTGAGGTGTTTAGGGCCGAGTATAATGACCTCAGTTTAAAAGTAGAAACTTTTAACCTTATCCAGGACTTAATGTCTCTGAGACATTCCTGGAGTTGAATAACCTGATTTGTTTCATCTGGCCTCATTGATAAATATAGCTGTGTGTCATCTGCATAACAATGAAAGTGTATGTTGTGCTTTCTAATAATGTTCCCTGAAGGAAGCATATATAAGGTAAAATGTATAGGCCCAAGCACTGAGCCCTGTGGAACTCCACAATTAACTTTTGTTCGTAATGAGGCTTTATCATTAACATGAACAAACTGGATTCTATGAAGTATGATTTAAACCAGCAGAGGGCAGCACCTGTGATCCCTTCTGGTCCATTGAGATGTCGCTCCAAAACTCAATAGCTTTGCTTCATGAAAAGCGTTGTTTGAAAATACTGACACAAATCTAAATCCATAGTCACTCAGCATCGTCAGCTCCACCTCATGTCCCTTTGACAGTACCACTGTCTCCAAGCCATACATCATAGCAGGTCTCACTACTGTCTCGTAGCCCTTCTGACCTTCTGATGGTAAATCCTTGAGGCCAAAGCCACTCTGGCTGCACAGCTGCACACAGTTCACGACAGAGCAGACAGTGAATATGATGTTCCGTCACAGTTTGGACATCTGTTGCATGTTTCACAAACACAATGTAAAACAGCAGCCGCTGTGCCGCAGACGCGCTCCCTGTGTGAACAACAAAGCTGTGCCAGATGCAGCAGATCAGCAACGCAGTCATCACAGCACTGCACACTTACCTTGAGTGGACCCAGCTAACACTTATTAAAATGAATTTTCATTTAATATTGTAATCATGTTGATGATTTATCCTCACACAACACCGTCAGGTCATTATGGATGCAAAACACCACATCTTAGATTTGACCCCCCCCTTCACCCCTTTTGCCATATTTTGCCGTTTTGCACGTTCCATTACAGGCATAGGGATCCTGGTTCTTTTGACAGAGAGGTAGGACTAAGTGGCCCTTTGAATGGAGATTTTCAGGGGTACACTTTAAACGGAAGGTTATGAGATAACCTCCCATTTTACATACCATAAACTGATAAATCCTGGGAGCAGCATGTTGAATCTCCAACAAAAAACATGCGATTACATGTCATTTTCTTGAAAGGTTGTCCCGGCTCTTGGCAGTAGATTTTAATCACTACTCCTTGGAACTGAATTGGGGTAAACATGAGAACTGGGACTGGGCTAAGGTCTCATTTTTATCATCTGTTTTCTCTCTTCCCAGATCAGCTACCAGAGTATTGAGTCATCAGACCCAGGTATCAACGTGCCAGGTCCTCGCCGTACAGTGTCCAAACTGAGGAACGAGACGTACCACATGTTCTCTGGCCTGCATCCTGGAACCACCTACCTGGTGTCAGTCCGTGCCCGAACCGCCAAGGGGTTTGGTCAGACAGCACTCACTGAGATCACCACCAACATCTCTGGTGAGGCCTTTGGGTTGACTTCTGTAGCTGTGGTGTCTGAGTCAGCTGTGTCTATGCTCGTATAGTTTTTTAGTGTCCAATAAAAACAAAACACACCAACAGGTGGATAATGTATTTTAAAATATTCAGCTCAGTCATTGTGTCAACACCACTTCAAAGAGAAAAAAACACATGTTTTTGCAGACAACAATATGTTCCCACTCAAAGCTTTTACGAAAGAACACGAAGTAGGGACTTGTAATCCTCAGCTTCTTTTGAAGAGCTTTCGATTAAATTACACACTTTAGATTATACAAATTATCGTTATTTTTTCCTTCAGGCACAAACAGCTTTTAGAGCTGTTGTTGTTGTTTGATGCAGACTCGAATTACAGTGAGCATTAAAAGGTTTTGGCTGAACAAAGGCTTTTATTCAAGCAACGTGAACACAAACAGAGTTTTCTTGTACTATTTACAGATGACATTAGAAGTCTCAGCTCAGACATTAGAGAAGCAGTGGATGTGAGGTGAAAAGGTTGCCCAAATGGATCTTGAGATTGGAATGGAAAATGCATCAGCAGGGAATATAAAGACATATTTCTACAAATTAGGATCTGCAGGCTTTCAAAGACGATCAAAGTGTCCATTTTATATAATTACGCTGTTAGAATGTCAATATCATTATCAACAGACCATCTGCCTGTTTCTGGTGGATACAGCACATGTCACATTCGTACAATAGGTGAGAAACCTGAGCACAAAAATAGATGAACACTGCACACGTGTGACATACACCTTAACAGTGTGAACACACTGTGACGCAGCCAGTCACCAGGCCTTATAGAACCCCGCTTGCTGACGTATAGACATATATATATATATATATATATATACTAGACAACACATAAGTAATATGTCTAACAGCTTGTCTCTTTGCCGGCTGTTTTCATTATAACAGTGAAGATGGTGGATAGATGTTTTGCCAAAACAGTCAGAGACTTGCTAACAGGAGAACATTTGACCAGATCTCCACAGATCCAGAGAGACTGTGGAGGTGAATCACTGCTATGAAACATGTACACAGTGAGCAGAAGATGCAGCGATGGGATTTTGTCTTTAACTCTTGATAAATCGTGGACTCAGACTAGATTTACAAAGAGGTTGTCTGCCCAGCAACATTAACACAGAAATTAACATTAGCCAGCACATGGAAGCTTTGTTTACGTTTTTAACCAATGATATATCAGACATATTTGATCAACACTGTTTTCAGCCAATTATCTGTAATATATATTTTAGGGCATTGGAAGTTATGTTGTGTTCTAGTGACAACTGAGCGTCTGGTTGGAGGCTGCTACGGACAGGATATTTAAATCCAGATATATGGCCTCTATGGTGACCTGTCAAAATGGCTGCTGCTATTTCTTCTTCATCTGCTTCATTTTCGGCAGCCATGTAAATTCTGGTGTCAACAATCTTTTAGCCCTGAGCACCTCCGCTAACCTCCTACCATAAGTGACTCTCCTTTTTCTCACACAGGTCACACAAAAACACCGCAGAGCAAAACAACCACTGGCAAATTGAATTTTTGAATGGGGACACCTGGGTTTAGAAATCCCATATACCCTCTAAAATTAGTGGGAAAACATCTTTATTTGCATCTACAGATATGCTTATCAGAGGTTTGAACCCCCTGTGCTGAGCTAGGTGGAAAAGAGAATGACGATCACCAGTTTCTGTTAATCAATGTGCTTTGGTTTGTCACAAACACAACCACCAAAAACAAACACCTTGTTTGGGCTTGAAAAAGATCATCCATCATCCTTTGCTGCAACACTTTGCCATAAAACATACAATTATGTCCTCATAAACTCCTGACAATGCTCTATAAATCCTCCAGACATATTGCTCTCGCTCGCAGTGAATGTTACCTGTCCAACTGTAACATTCAAACAAAAATTAATGTTTTTATGGGAGTCCCAAACACAATATGCATTATCATGTCCTGTACAGAGTTCTGGACACCAGCGTTTGCTTTATTTTATGCTTAATTTAGGAAAGACAATTAACTTTTACAGGCAAACATCCAGTACGTGAACGGATCCAAAGCAACACATGCATTGCATTAAATACAAATGAAATCAGCACAGAGTCAGCAACAGTAGCAGCTGTGGTTCAGCACTGCCAACAAACATTGGACCTGTTTCTTTATGCTACATCCCTGTCGGCACCACACTTTTTTACACAGAGTTATGATTTTACTGCAGAACAAAGCATTTTAGTCACCAGGTAATTCAAATTCAGTTGTCTGCTTTAATGCATTATCTTTGTTTCACAGTTTGTGATTTAATAAATAATTAATAGTTGGCTATTTCTAACAATTCATCACATTCTTATGTTCTGTAAAGGAATATACACAACATTGATTAATTAGAGAGCCAGAGTGCTCTGCTTTGATTTATGAACATGTATGAGCATTTATGAAGCTGTATAGATGAGCATGTGATCAAACTATGTTTTATTTAGTCAGAAAGTCTTTCTTTGACTTATTAGTGTCTGCATGTGTGCCTAACACACATGATTTAAGTCTGCATTTGTCACTTACTATCATGTAGAAGAACGAAGTACAAAGGTGTATTGATCAGTGATTGATATCTTGTGCTGGTTGATTTAACACAAACATCTAAATTATGAATCAAATACATTATTGGACCGCCATGGAGAAGAGACATTAGTTGTTCAGGTTCAGTGGTTAGTACTGACCTTTATAGTTTATTTATTTTTATTGATCCAGCACAAATGATTTCATCCTTTAGTCTTCTTTTACTGAATTGTATTATTATTATTATTATTTTATCCTGTTCTAGTTTATCTTATCCTTTGCTGCATACAGTACTTATTTTACTTATTTATTATTACATGTATTTACTCACTAACTTACTTACCTTTACCTGACCTACTCTATTTCATTTTATCCATAACTATTAACATTTTTAAATGTTCTTTTGCCCTCTTTCACCTCCTGTTTGTCGTAGTATTTTAGTCTCCAGTGTTTTCTCTCGTGGCTGTTGACAGCTCCATGACCACTTCACTTCATTTCCAACTTTAAATTTGATATTTTGTGACTTTGGTGTCGAATCTGCTGTTGAGATTTGCCTCAGTGACACAAACTAACCAAACAAGGTGGCAGGAAACCAGCAGCTCCTCTCTGTGGAGTTTGGTGCAGGAGAGTGAGTCGTTGCATGTTCTTGTCAAACATATAAATATGACACACTGAAGTGAATGCAAGAGTAAATGTGTGTGTTTGACCTGTCCAAGGCACACCACGCCTTGTCAGCGTAGAGTGAAGAGTCTGACATGTGGAGGATAAAGCTGGAGAAAATGAATGGATGAATATTGCACAGCTGTGTTATGGAGCCATATACAAGTATCAGATCTGCGACTGATCAAGTCGTCTTAAGTCTATAGTCAATAATATTGTGAATATTATCATATTGTGCTGTTCATTTATGATTTACACATCTAAGAGTCAAAGCTTCCTCTAAATGTTTTATCATTTTTGTCATTATTGACCAAACGTCACCTGTAAAGGTCCAGTGGTGCCGACAGGCGGTCCACCGCTCACTGTTCACCACCTCTTCTTCCCTGTGTCTGCTCACAGCTGCAGGCTTAGTTAGTACCAGGTCCAGCCTCATTATTATGATCTCACGCTCTCTCCTGGCCGTGCCGTCACAGAAAGAAGCCCAGCAGGAAGCCAACGTCTGGTAGCAAGCATGAAAGTGTAATGTGGGATTATTACTCTTTAATTCATTATTCATGTTGGATTGAGTCATCTAACATGCACAACCCAAGGCCCTCCATGACACTGCTGTGCATAATGAATACTGCAGCGACTGCCCGTTACACAAGCGGGTTTTTAGAGCGAGTATTAATGCCCACTGCTTCACAAGCACAAACATTTGTGTTTCCATTCTGAAGCCTCACATCTGCTTTATCAGGACAGTCATTTGCTTCACTACCCACTCCAGTTAATTCCCTCCCTGTAGTAAACAGAGATGGGAACACTCAACCTCTTTGTCCCCGGAGCTTTGCTGAGGTTGCGCTAACTAATTATATTATAAGGGCCTGTTGTTTTCTCTGTAGTTGGCTGCCGTTTCTAGTCGTCATCAGTCAGTGACAGCGTGTGGGAGGCCTGCACACGCTGCAGTGCACGGGGGACGTGTGCTGGTAATGAACAAAGATAGCACAGGGTATCTTTTTATGTCGGCTTGAATACCGAAGTGCGGCATCTTATCTTTTCAAACCCTGCAGTTCAAACAAAACACACTTGATGCTTCCCAGGAAATGTTAAAAGGTAAATGCTGTATGCCTCATGTTGTCTTCCCCTTTGTCCAACTGTGTTCCCAGCACCAGTGTTTGACTATGAAGACGTCCCCTCGCCGCTGAGTGAATCAGAGAACACGATCACTGTGCTGCTGCGTCCTGCACTGGGAAGAGGGGCTCCTGTCAGGTACAACACTCCTACACCAGCATCCATTCACAGCTTCTCCACACTCTGATATTTATAACTGCTGTCAAAGTCTCGATTAGGTAGTTTTAGGTAAAAAAATAAAAAAGCATGCTACCACAGAGGTTTTCTATGAAAGTGTCGTCAAATATTTGAAGCGTCACATGACGATTGACTGAATGACTGACTGTGAGCTGTAATTGAAGCAAACAATGAGTCGGCCCTTGTCGGCTAAAACCTCACAACTTTGGACACAACATGCCGACTCATCATAATGTCTGACAGCTTTGCTATACTGTACTGTGCTGTAATGAACTCCACGCTGCAGTCACAGTCACAGGCCGAGGTTTGAGGGGAAACAGTGCAGCCGTGTAGAGAGAAACTCAGTGTGTAACACACGAGGTGACGTCCCATCACAGATGGACAGACTTACTGTCAAAGGCAGTTGTACATGTAAGAGTTTGTAATAGTGCATATTCAAAGACAGTTAAAACACCCGTAACATCATCAGAGTGTGTTCAAATGAAAATTCCATAATCTGTACTAGTTTATGTAAATGGTCTGTATTTACATAGCATTTATAATATATCAATCATTTAGACCACATTGCAATTCCATAATTCCTCCTGCAATAATCAGTATTATTGTAGTTTCCTGTCATGTATTCTCACAGGTTTTTTGATCCAATATTTAAACAGGAAATACAGTACGACCTGGATCTTAGTTTAAAACTTGATGCCACGGCATGGTCAGATGCCTGAATCTGTACTTTTACTTTTTCACATGTAATAGAACTGGAGTGAAGCAAATACAGAATATTGCACAGACTGCAGGGCACCCCCCCATTTTCTAAACAGGATTAACTCCCAGATGTCCCCCCCTCTGTGTGAAGTGGAAAAACAAAGTAGGAACCTGCTATCATCGTATGTGACAGTGTCCCTAAATATCCAGATATTGGAAAAATATTGCTAAGGTTCAATTTTCCACAAAATATCTGATATCTGGCAACCGTTCCTCAGCAGAAAGGGTGACCAAACAGCGTCTCCACTAAAAGGAGATGTGTCTTTCTCTCTTTCATTCTTCAAACACAGCACTTCAATTTCAGGAAATGTCTTTGTCTGCACCAACGTCAGGCTGGAACATGGCGCTGGAACGCTGTCACAGAAATACACCAAAGATGTGGAGCGTTTGCACAAAGCATGTGTGCTGTGTGGTTATTAGTTTGAATGATTCTTGCTATAACCACACGCTGTCTTCCTGCAGTGCCTACCAGGTGGTGGTGGTGGAGGAGGACGGCTCCCGTCAGCTGAGGAAGAGGGAGCTCGGCTCCTCTGACTGCTTCCAGACACCAAACTCCCACAACGAGGCCCAGGCCAAGGGAGCTCCACATTATTACACGGCAGAGTTGGCTCCCAGCAGTTTGCCCGAGGCCACGCCCTTCACCGTGGGCGACAACCACACCTACAACGGCTACTGGAACAGCCCTTTAGACCCCACCAAGAACTACCTCATCTACTTTCAGGCCACCAGCAACTTCAGAGGGGTAAGAAGTGCAGTCACAGTCAGACTCCACGAGGCAGTGTGAGAAAGGTCATCAGCATATACAAGGCTTCACTTACAGTATGTCTGGATGGATTCATGTGCTCGGCATTCTTAGGAAAGCTCTGGTCGATTCTTTCCCCGTGGTTAATCTTGTAATCTTCTGCTGGAGCAGTTTTTCCTCCTTAAACCACTTAAAAAACATCACACAAGCTATTCTGCAAAATGAAGTTAAACTGCTTTCAGAAGATAATTGCTTTCAGATTCATTCACTTGTCAGGTTCCCTCATATTCATGGTCTTAACAAACCAAAAACCAAGAAAATCAAATGTTCTCTAAATCACTGCTGTAGCTGCATTTCCTCCCTTTGGATGTGAACTCAACAGTGAACTTTGACTCCCCCCTGAGACCATATGAAAGGCTGAGTTCAGGTTGTTGTTGTTGTTGTTGGTGTTATGTGAGATAGTGTGAGGTAGTGTGACACAGGTCATTGTGTCTCAACCAGCAGTACAAACGTTTCTCTTCTGTAAACTCTGGTTTATAATCTCTTCATGTTTCTTGTGTGAACAGCATTTCGTCATTAATTATCTTGGTGGAATCCATTGCTAGATTCTGGTCTTCATCAACAGAACATGACACACATTTTTCTAAATGATGTTCCCATTTAGCGGAAAATAGATAATAAAGCATGGACACCAGGATGATTGACACCTGGTACTGTCCCAATTTAAGATTCAAAGTGTGAGGGAGAGAGAGAGAATTTGCACAGCTGCTAAAATAGTTTTAAATAACATGATATTGACGTTACAGGCCACACGGTTGGTGTAGTGGTTAGTGCTCTTTTACACCTTTGCAGCAAGAAGACCCAGGTTCGAGCCCGGTGTGTGTGTGTGTGTGTGTGTGTGTGTTCTCTGGCTTCCTCCCACAGTCCAAAAACATGGTGAATTGGACACTCTACATTGACTGTAGGTGTGAGTATTGAATGGTTGTTTGTCTCTATATGTGGACTTGCAAACTGTCCGGGCTGTGACCCCGCCTGTCGCCCTGTGTCAGCTGAGATGGGCACAGCGCCGCCCGCGACCCTCCTGTGGAGGATAAAGCGGTAGAAAATGGATGATATTTTATTTAGTTCATGTATTCAGATTCAGTCTAGACTCTAAAACTACAGTCAGAGGTGTAGGAGTCTCACACATGTCTCACACCCGTCTCACACACGTCTCACACGCGTCCATTGCACTGAACACTTATCTCTTGGCATGGGTGCCAGAATTAAAAACATGATGGAGAAGCAACACACAGGCGTTGCCGGCTGTTAGTAGAACGAGACTGGAAGAGCAGATGGTGATTCACACAGTGTATATTAATGAATTAAAACACATTACACTGCATTTAGAATATTTTCAGGGCTTTAAAATGCCAGAAGGCACAAGGCTGTCCCTTGGCACTATATTTTATATACAGCACTGAAACAGTGTAACACCATGGGCTGCAAGACATCAGCTGTCTGTGGTGCCTTTTCAGCATGTCACTGAATAACATGTTCAATAAAAACAACAGGGATCATGATTGTAACAAGGAAATGCCATTCACACCAAAGCCAGGATGAACTGCTGTGAGGAAACAGAAGGAACTGTTACCCTGGGATTCCACTGCGCGTCGCGTTGCATGACGGCTCCGTTCCGCTGTGTGCGTTCGATCCGCCATCATCCACCGGCTCCGTTCACGGCTCCGTTCACTGTTGCACGGCCGGACACTGGAACTGTAGGGCAAATGGAGTCAGTGGAAGCTGACACTTCTGATGCTGTGACAGAGATGCTTCACATCTAATCTCATCCCAGTGTTAGAGGAGAGGCAAGTAGAAAGTGAGAGAAGGGACACGTCTAACAGTACTTACAGAACTCATCACTAAACGTCATTTAAAAAAAAAACTGTCAATAATTGCAATACACTGTAGGGGGTTATATCATAAACACCACTTCATTGCATGTTAATCAGCTTATTACACAGCTTAGGAACAAGTATTGATTAATTGATTATGAAAATGTGGAATTATTTGGTGGTGTGTGGGGTTTGACATGTCGTGTCCATGTAGACCAACGCAGACAGAACAGAGTTGACGTCATGTGGACCCGAGCAGACTTTCTGTGATGAGAACGGGTCATTGTTGAGGAGCTGAACCTGTCACTGAAAGTAATTGTTAAAGGTGAGTCGCTGCTGAAAAGACCCAGGAAGTGAACGAGGGTAACCACGTCATCCCCATTGTCTCTGTCCAGACTACAGCGCAGCCTTCAGGGTTAACTCAGGGTTAGTGTGGACAGCATGCAGCATGCAGGCGTATCTGCAGCACAGCTGAAGCATTTCTAACAAGCGATAGCAGTGTGGATGTAGATAAAGAACAGAACTAGATAAATATTATAATTCATGTTGTCAATTGTCTTTTTGTCCGTCTCCAATCCAGACAATTGTTGTGTTCATGATGAGAGATTTGCCGCTTGAGAAGAAAAGAAGAATAAAAAACAAATTATGTTGACAATTACCCAGGGAAAAAAAACAAAAATGAGATGTTGGGGCTTACTATCAACTCGTGAGCCGCGGCTGAATGGAAGCAGTAATTGCTTTGGCAGAAAAGCCTTCAGTGAGGCTTGAAAGACGTGTGACTGGGTGTAAAGCACACAAGTCGCTCTTCTTTTACTGGCTGTAAGGATAAGCCAGCAAGCTCTAGCAGGATGTCCATCGAGACTGATTGGACTATTGACTCTATACTGCCCCCACAATTCTTGGTGGTATTGCTCCCTTTCATCCGTCATCGTAAGCTGTCCTGCGACGCGCACAATGACGGATGAAATGAACGCCAATTATGTACAAAAAGGCTCCATCCGTCTCCGTCTCCGTCAATAAACGGGCCTTCACTCTCGCTGTTTTTTCCTTTGACTCAAGAATCAAATCTGTTATTGAATCTCTTTTCTGTCCTTTTTTTTATTAGCAGCTGAATTTCATATAAATCCTTTTTCTGTATCCATGTTTATTACCACAGTCACCAGTGGAAGCACGTTCCTGTTTATTCCCTCTGTAAGTGACCTGACAGTAGCAGTGGGAAAACAACCTGCCGGCCATCGTAGTCAATGTCATGTGAAGGAGATAAAAGAACCTGTTCTGATGAACCGCAGACAGTTTAAAAGAAGAGCGACGGTTAATGATAACAAGGCATCAGAGTATATTTAGGTTTTGGAAAACAACGAGGCTAATTGCCAGACTATATTTAAAGAGTGAATCCAGAGGAGAATAGTGAAGGGTGCAGTATAGCAACATTTACAAAAATAAAACACGTCGGAGACAGATTGTTAGAAAGACCCCAGAAGATTATTAAAAGTGTTAAATGAGGGAAAAGGCAATAAACAAGTCAATAAATATGACAAAAAAATAGGATTTGGTTTAACAATAATACTTTCAGATCAGTGGACACTGTAGGTGAATGTTTGCCCTGCGATGTTCAGCGACCTCACCCTCACTGCGTGAGATGGGGAAGCGTCTTATTTTGTGATACATCTGACGCATTTCTTCCAGTAATGTTTGCATGTCTTATCCAAACAATGTCAAAGTCAGCACCGCACACACTGGTGGTTAGGAAGTTTGAAACCTTTCAGACAAACACACTCAGAATAAGCCTGGATATGTATTTCAGGACTAAGGTCTTGATGGAGACCACCGTTGTTTGCCTGGCTGGACATAAAACCTGATGCAGACTTTATAGGCCACTGAGATTCCCTGATACAAGAGGTCCTGCAGTTGTTGCACGCTGCACTCTCACCATGAGGTGCCACTAATTCTTACTCACATGACCTTTCAAATCTCTGTTGGACGTGGACATGGACATACAAATGTGTGTAAAATTGACATATTGATTGTCTCTGGAGATCAAAGCCAGTGCAGGATAAGTGCTTCACCACAGGGAACCAACCTGACCAAATGTGCCATGTGACATTCAACATGTTCTGATGGTGGGAAGAAAACAAGTCATTGAACCCAGCACCGTCTTGCTGTGAGGCAACAGTGCTAACCACTATTCCACTGTATCATTGTCACAGACTCCTCCCTCTTTTTTATATTATAATTTTTGTGGACAAAAGCCATGTACGCTCACTGTAACCTGGTTTCTGAAATTGATTATAGTGTCGATGATGCGATCATGACTCTCCCAGTGACAACACTCTGTGATCAGGGGCATTTTTCAGGCATTTGGTGCAGTTAGCTGCAGATGAGGTGGGTTTAGTTACCCTTTTTTATTTTTCTTTAGGTCACATGAATGTTCAAATGAAAGGTTTTATTTGAACTCTTTACTTCAGCATGTGTTTTCAAACGCCTGCTCAGATTCACCCTCATCCCCTCACCAAAGCTTTGTCTGCTCTAAATGGCAACATGTTATACTAAATCATATAATCCTGTATTATACAATCACTGACAACTGCTCAGTATTTTGAGCTCGTCATAATTCTTCCAATTCTCAGGTAAATGTGGGCATACAGTTTATGAAAGGTACCAACAACATGATGTCAGACAGCAGGTTGCCCAAGGCTAACAGTGGAGCTACAGCTGAGCTGTGATTGGTACAAACCACAAATCCACTAATGATGACACATGCCCACAGGTCGTGGTCCCGAGTCCCTGTTATTTCACAGGCCAAACAAATCTTTGATGACTTTAAGCTGCAGAAAATCCAGCAGCGAAGCAGTCCTCTGTGAAGTGCTGTGAACACAAGAACACGTTGTATTCTGAAGATTATTGTTAAAAATAAACCTAAACTGGGCCACACAGTGGGGCACATGGCTAGCACCGTTGGCTCACAGCCAGAGGGTTGCTGGTTCACATCTACATTCAAGCTCTAAAGTGACCACAGGCGTGAATCTGAGAGTAGATGGCTGTTAGTGTCTGTAATCCCTGTGTCACCTGGGATTAGCTCCAGCAGCCTCATGACCCTCATGTGGAGGATAGATAGATAACGGATGATGAGTAAACATAAACCACTCACTAGTAATTTACCAAATGTTATTATAGATGAGTTGGCCACTTCTCCTGTCACTCACATGCACTTTTGTGGGGGGCGTGTCAAAGGGGGCGGGAGGGGTGACAGCCGTTAACGGTGATAAACATTTCAAATGATAAATGAGTCAAGTTATATATGATTTACACAAAATCACAGTAATGATATTAACAAGTTCATCCAAACATGCACAGGCAATTTATTGATATCCCCACAGTTGTGGTCTTGAAATAAAATCCTGAGTCCGCTTTGTCCGAGACCGAGACAAGGCCGAGTAAAAATGCAGTCGATTCCGAGACGAGACCGAGACCTTCAAAAAGTGGTCTGTAATTTGGCAGTGGTTAAAGAGAGACGGTGACATTGGGATTCCTCTTCTAAGCCAGCCTCCGCTCAGTTTGTCACATCTGTGAAAGTTACAGAATTAACATGGCTGACCTTGTCGCCTGCACTACATCATACACTAGATAAGAAAATACTGAGGTCTCTGACTCTGAGGTGGTTGGAGGAGGATCAGAGACATGTCCCACCATGTCCTCCAGGTGGAAGCCGATGACATACTGTACACGGTGTGTAAGTGTGTTCCGACTCATAATGAGGTTACACTGTAGCACTTGTTTTCGTAATGCTCATCGATGTGTGCTCACGGCACCAGACAACATTAATTAACTGGGCCTTTCTTTTGCTCACAGGAAACAAGAATCAACTGCATTCGGATCGCTCGCAAAGGTAACACCTTCTTTATTTTCACTCCTCCAGGTTGTTTTGTGTCTCACTGTCACATCAATAAGTTAAATAACCTTAAACCGGGCCGTCTGAGAAGCTTTCATCTGGTCTTCCTCTCCCTGAACTGTTTTTTTTAATCTACTTTATCGATTGTTGTATAATTTTACAGCACACAGAGAGGTGTTGTTCTTTTTAAAGTGCAGTTTTCAGGGCTTTATAGCTTTATGGCAAGTTGTTGATGCAGTAAAAGTTAGAGAGACAAAGTGAAACCAGCACTTTTGTACAAATGTTAATGGCCAAAGGACAAAAGAAAATGATACTGTGATTTAAACAGTAGTTAAGATGGAGACTCTCTAGCTTCACGAGTTGAATCGGACGCCTCTGATTTGCATAAAGAAGTCTGGACTTCAACTTCATGCAAATGAGCAGCAGCCGACCGCTTATCTCAAAACGCAATGATTCACTACCAGAATGCAATGAGTGGCTGTTTTCATGGACAATGAAACGTGGAAGTGTGGAAATCACTGAACCAGTGGACACATACTTACAGATCAGAGAGAGAGACACAGAGAGAGAGAGAGACAGAGAGCGATAGAGAGAGACAGAGAGAGAGACAGAGAGAGAGGGGTGAACAGCTGACTGACTGCTCTGCTTCTTCATCTGCAGAGAATTACTGAGAAAATTGTAATTATTGGCCGTGACTTGAGACTCTCGCTGTCCTCCGGCCGTTTAAAAACATATTCATATTCATGTATTTAAACTGTATTTGCTGCATTAATTAACACGAACACATACTCAGCTGTGAGACTGTTCCATAATATTATAATTAGTTTTTATTTGCACACACACACCAATTAGAGACAGTGAATTTGACCTCTGCATTCAACCCATTCTTATGACATACAGTTAGTGAACACACAAACAGGTGTAGGAGCAGTGTGCAACACCTATCAGCTGCTGACAAGCTGTAGGAAAGTGGGTGCCTTGCTCAGGGGCACATCAGCCCTTGACTGGTCCCCGGATTTGAACCAGCATCCAGGCAGAAATACATGCATTAATTGTTTTAAAGGGTTGTAGGCATTTAGAATGATACAATTCATAAATTGGGAAAGCAACAACAATCATTCTGATTATTAGAAACATGAGTAGCTGTTAGTAATGGAAACATTTAACCTCAGAATTTAAGGTAGTAAAGTAATGTATGTATAACACCAAGCCAGGCTGCGTCATATCAGAGACTCCAGCACATATTCTGGATCAGGCTTTGACATGGACTGTGTGTTGATGTAGGTGAGGACGGCTCTGTGTCTCCTCAACACAGACTCTGGAGACAAGCTGAAGTCAAACATGCATTCTGGGTCCTCACTCTGTCTCTGGAAACACTGACACAAAAAAAAAACAACCTGCGGGCTCTGTGGCTTTGAAATCCACAATGCGGCAACATTACTTTTCTTCTGCCTCCCTGGGAGAGGAAGAGGCAGGAGTGTTTGCTTGAGAGACAGACACAGATATAAGCCTCTCACTTCAAACAATAGGGGAGCAGGAAACAGGCAGAGGGTGAAATGGAGTCATTCCCCTCGTCCTCCCCTCTGAATTATGCCTGAAGTCTGTAGTGCTCTCTAGAAAGGTGGCAGTTAAATTGGATTCCTCTCTCTGAACTCTGGCTTATCTGAAGTGTGATGGCATCAAAGAATCCTGCTCTGCTGTTGTCTGCGGGCATGTCACACAGAGTAGATTATATTTAAAAATAAATCAAAAAATCAAAATGTTTTTGCTGTGGTTGAGCATATTTGGTTATTGTAGTTATTGAAGTGTCCAGAGGACACATTGGACACTGGTGTCCTGCTTTGAATATAGCTGTGACTACTACAGGAAACTAAACTTTCTTTACACTGACTTTAAACACAGTGACGTGTCACAGCTGTGAAGTTACAGTAACAAACTACATTTACACTGTTATAGATGACTGTATAATTGTGATTCTATTAATATTTGATCAATAATATTAATACAATGGTAATACTGCTCAGTCAAAGTGTCAGTTACAGTAAAATCCCGTATTTATCCAGGAACATACTGATAAATCACTATGATTTTTAAATGCTGTAGAAAAATACTGATATATCTCTGTAATATGTTGTATAATGCCACGTTACAGCAAAAAAGTATTTTTTCTTGTAATATTTGCTTGCGTCACTAAACGGAGGAATGTTGTGTTTGTTTCCACTGAAATGTGGAGGCAGTGATTCCTTTACGTCCTCATTCCATTCATTCACATTTACCTTTTTGAATTTGTTGTGTTTCCATTGATGTGTTTTTAACGCGCTAATAAAAACATTTAAGAACAATTTGTATCAGTGGTAGTAGCAGTAGTAGTAAAGGGACTGTGACAGGCTTGTGTTAGCACCCACAGCCTTTATCTGTTCCTGCTGGCTGGCTTTTATTTGAACTTTTATGTTGGATGTGTCAAGCTAATAAAAGGAAATGGCTTTAGTTTTATTGACAGTAGCTCAAGCGCTAACACTGACCCTCATTCAGACTTGCTATTAACAACTGTCTTCAGTACAATCATTGTCTCCTCACAAACAGTGAGGTAACACAGGTGCATGTTAGAAGACGCTTTACACGTGTTATTAACACACGTCTCCGGTGTCCACATCAAGATCTGATCACTATCTGATCACAGTCGATTTCCAGCAGCAGATACAACGTCACGTCCTGTGCGACAACAGTTTTAGCGACATGTGACATGTGACATGTGACAGGCCTCAGTCTGTGTGTATGTGTGTCACTGTTCCATTAGGGATAGTTCCTGATACCTAGTGCTTTTTTTGGTTACTAGCTGCGCTGATGCTTAAATATGTCGTCAACAGAGTTGAAAATAACGTGCCTGGGTCGAGTCGAGTCGAGTCGAGTCGAGTCGTGCTGCGATTGTATGGAAAAGCACCATTACTGTATATGTCACTGTTTCACTGACGGGAAAGGTTGAATTATGATGAAATATGCAGCTCCTGTGGATTCCCCTGTGTGTGTCCACTGCTGGATTATTTTTAGTGCAATAACATTTACAGTGATAGATAAAGCAGAATGACTCAGTGACAGTGTGACGTGTGTGATTACAGCATGTCTGTGTGGCTCCTATTGTCGCCACCATTGCACAGCTTATCAAGCCAAACTGAGCATTCCGCCTCACTACGAGCCTTTTCTTCAGCCGCTCTCTTTTCAGTCAGCGATAAAATGTCTTTGCTGTGTTTAAATCCAGTCAGGTGTCGCTGCCAAACATCACGGAGACCCAAAACATGCCTTTATTTTTCTGTATTTTGTTTCACTCCCCGCCTCATTTGTTTTCTCATCAGTGTGATGGATTATTAATGAAGAGCACGCTGCCAGTCGTGTAACAACAATCCTTCCCTCCATTCATCCTTCACTCGTGCTTAATAGTCATTTTTCACCTTCGGATAAAACAAAACAGGAAGCCAGGAGATGATTTATAGAGAGGGAGAGATTGTCAAAGTCTCCTTTAGAAGCTGATGACAACACTGACATCACTGTACAGAAAGAGCACGCAGGCCTTTCCTGTGTCGTGAGCTCTTTGTTTTGAAGCATTTGTTAATTGGGACTGAACAATAAAGTTTACAAAAATCACTGTAGGTGAGACATTGTGCAGATTAGAAGTCAAACAACTCGAGCAAAGTGAAAGTCAACATCTTATAACAAACACAATAAGAACATGTGTAAGAGAGGATGCTATAACATGATAATTATACATTTTTGATGATAATGCTTCTAATTACCAAGCGATTACCTGGATAGGAACGTGGTATTGCTGTAATATTATGACCAATCTATTCCCATTTTTATTACTTAGGTGGAAATTGCATTAGAAATAAGATGTTATTATCATTATACTGCATACTTATTATATGTATATTTCCAATACTATAACCATACTGTAACAGTATTGTTAAAGTTAAGTTTTAAAAATTGCAATTCCAAGAATGACTAACACCCATAATTATAAAATATATCTAAGTTTCCTTTGATACAACGTTTCCCAAGTTCAAAGCCCTGAGAAAGGCTTGGTAGATAAAGGCTTGTGTGGGTGGTTTTTAGACATTTATGCTTCAGTTGGAGAAGAGAGCAAACAATCATCCTTTCATTGGTGTTACTGAGCTCACTCACACTGAGAATGCATCTTTTTGCACATTACATATGTATTTTTGAAGAAAGTTCTTGTGATAATATTTTGTACATATTTCAGATTCTTGAGCAGACCACAGAACAATAAAACACCTGTACCTGTCACTGCTTTCAAGATTCAATATGTTTATTAGCTCTTTTCTGCATGAACAGACAGTCAGAGTCAGTTTTATAAAAGGCAGAGAAAACAAGAACAGGTTTTTATAAATCTGAGAATGTCTTTTCTAATTTTGTGACTACAAAGTCTTTCAGTATGAAAGCTGCAAACTCTTTCATACATGAGGCCCCAGTTTTAGAACCAGAACTTGTGCAAGCCAAGTGGATTCTGTCTTCTCAGCCATGAGCCCATGCACAGTAATGTACTTTTGCACAATGCATCACACACACACACACACACACACACACACACGCCTCCATGTCTGTTATATTCTGAAGTCACGTTAAATCCTTCAGTTAAAGCTTCAAAAATCCTGCACGATTAAGTCCAAAGCAGAGGATTGAGACCGGAACAGGCTGCCAATTGTCCTGGCAATACTTTGATTGTTTATAATTGTCAAATGAGTCCAAAACTGATTTACTGTTATCAGACTATAATACGTAGCATCTTGCTTTGCAATTATATCAGATTAATCTTCTGTTTTCCCTCCCCTTGACTCGACAGCTGCTTGTAAGGACTTGAAGCGGGCTCTAGAGGTGTCCCAGCACGCAGAGGACATGGGTCTGATCCTCGGGGCCTGTGCCGGTGGTCTGGTGGTCCTCATTCTGCTTCTGGGGGCCATCGTCATCATTGTCAAGAAGGGGTGAGTGGCTGTGAAGATGTTATGTCTGCTTGCAGGTGAGACGGCTTCATCGTTCCTGTGCGTCTCCAGCCAGAGGAGTACATTTATCTCCGTCCCTCTTGGCAGCCGGGGTCTATTGAGGAATGCATTTGGCAAGTGAATTACAATCAGTTAGTGGAATGGTGGAGCATTAATCCCAAACTCTCCCATCGCTGCCTCAGCCAAGCTTTTCTGTGTCATCTCATCTTTTAATTTCAAGGTCTGTGCGTCAGCTGAGCACATTCAAATGCAGCCCGCCCGCACTGGAACCGCTGGCTGCTCTCCACACCCTAAATTACCTCTGCCGTCACTCGCACCTGCGCTGTATTCTTCCCTTGCTTGCCGGGCGATGGTGGAACACTCGTCTGAGTGTGAAATATTTCATCAAGGGGCATGTTATTCCATTGCCCACTCAATTACATGAGGCAAGCAGCTGTGAGGTGCCAGTGGATGGGCCGGTAATTGGTTAGGAAGGTTGTTTTTGCTCCTTTTTTTTTTTGGAACGAGGAACCTCTCCCTCTCTCTCTCCCTGAGGAACGTCTTTGCACACAGAATAGAGGAGAGAATGAATGGGCATGTCTGGAAGAAGGCAGTGACTGATAAGATTCACTGGACCAATCTAGCAGACACTGTAGGAGGGAGCAAATGTATTTATATTGAGTGCATGTGGAAAGTTAGACTCTGTGTCCATGAATTCAGAGATGCCAGTATACAGGTGCTCGTATTACAGGAAATGAAACACAACCAACGTCAAACCTGAAAACGAGCTTGTGGAGGAGATGCAGGGACTGAGCTCTACTTCATCAGGTCTTTGATTACATTTACATGTGGAGTCAAACTTTTTACTTACATTTTACTACTTTTGTTTTAGTGTGGTTGTTTAAATAGTCAAGGCTAACTGACGCCACCTGAAAACCCTGAGAATGAAGTTTGTCCAACTCCAGCTTTGTAAATTAGTTGGTGATATATAACAACCGTAGCTGGTGTCTTTCTACCAGCTGACAGAGTGTCAATTCAATCTGCTTTTCAATATGCACTGGCCTGGTTTTCTCCACTTTATTATTGCTGGTGTCGTCTTTTGTGTAAGAACTTATTTCTTACTTACTTACTTCTTATTTCCGGGGTGGGAATTGAGGAACCTGTGCATCTTTGCCAGTGTGGATGCATTTGGATAAACATTTAGTTTATTTCCAGGTTGTTTCTAACATCATGTAAATGTACTGACTGATTGAAATGACTGAATCCTCGGTTCAGATCTTGATGTCATGAGCAGCAGCACACTAGCGGCTCCTGTGTCCCTGCAAGCTAAACTCACTCATTATCTCTGGACTTGGTGCAGGAGAGTTTGCAGTGGGAAAGGTCGTCAAATGGCCAATTAAAGCATGAACCATGTCCTTAAGCAGGTGTAGATTTGATGAGGTGACCAGTGACACAGCCATGCCTGGTATGCTTGTTGACAGCAGGCTGCAGAGCGCACTTTCCTCTTTTTTGTTTTTTGTTTGTATCAAACTTTCCAAATCGACTTGGTCAAGAGATGATTTTTGTTGAGTTGGTGCAACAAGTGTGTTTTTATTGCTTTGTCGTGCTTCACCAGTTTCATTCCGACACACTTCATTTATCTCTCTGAAGCCCATATTCACCTCTCTTTTGTTTTCTCCTCACTCTCTGTCTTTTTCTCCTTTCCTCCTCCTCCATGCTAATCAGAAGGGACATCTATTCTTACCCTTACTACCCGTAAGTTACTACTGTCTCCATCCTCCACCCTTACCCCCCTTAATGCCATCTTACCCTTGCTTGCTCTTTGTAGTACCAGGATTAGTAAAGTGGGAATCTCCAGCCTATCCACCAGTATAGAGGCCCCCCCACCCCCCATTTTCCTTTTTGTCTCTCTCCTTTTGCAGAACCACCCCCACCACCACCCACACCTATCTCACTTCCCCCTTCATCCACCTTCAATCTTTTGAGTCCAGTTTCTCACCTGTCCTCCTCCTCCTCCTCCTCCTCCTCCTCCTCCTCTCCCTGCCTGTCTTATCTCTTTGCCTGTTTTTTTTCTGTTCCTGTCCCTTTTCTGATTTCCTTTTATTACCCCTCCCCCCTCTGCCTCTCTCCTGCCTCTCTGTTACTGCACCTCTACAGTAGGAAGAAGGTGGCCATAAACAAGGCAGCCATGTCCTACAGGCAGGAGAAGGGTCGCAAACTGAGCTCTTTGGACTGCAGCATGACGGAGCAGAGCACTCTCCAGCAGGACGAGAGGATGGCCCACTCCTTCATGGATCCCCACAGCTGCAACACTCGAAGTAAGACAGCAATGAACACATGTCAGATCAACTTCCCTGTTTTCCAAAGATTGTGTATATGATAAAGTGAATGCAGAGACCTGATATGATTATACATGTGGTCACCTACAATGTTCACACATATATGGTCTTTTTTTCTGTACATGTGCAAAGTGGGACTACTTCCTGTGGAAGATATTTACAGCAGGTCCAGGGACTTTTAAAATAATATAATTATAATTATTCTCATAAAATAAATACACATTTTCATTTTAGGTTTTGTTTTAATAGTTTCCTCTACAAAATGAAATACAAGTTTTAACGCTATATTTTCTTTAATTGGTGATTCTTATCAGGCAAATACACATTTTTTGCACCTTTACTGTGCAGCTATAAACAAAAGAGACGGTTCCTTGCATGGCTCCAGGCAACCGGACTTTCTCTCCTTCATACACAACAGTCAGCCAGTCAACTATTTTAACCTGAAGACTTTTTAAATAAAACCTTATGACAATAAAACATTGCCTACAGTCCTTATTCTTATAACACAAATGCATATTTTTTAAATTTAAATTGTAGTTTTATCTCTCAGACCAGGTTTGCAGTAAGAGATCAGGTAGTGACGAGGTCTATGCTCCCTCCTGACCTTCAGCCATGTTTATTGTTCTGAAACCTCACACAAGTGTCTCCTCTGTGTGAATGTTGTGCAGTGTTAGTGTCAGCCGTCACGCCCCAGTGAACATGCTGACTGCTTTGCTTCAATAATAGAATAAACATCTGAGTCTGTGTCACAGGGTCGGCAGCATGACTCCAACCGTGTTTTTGTTCATGTTCCCCAGATGAACAGCGCAGCTCCATCAACGAGTCCAGCAGCTTACTGGGAGGCTCGCCTCACCGTCACTGTCGGAGGAAGAGCTCGCCGTACCACACGGGTCAGCTGCACCCCGCTGTGAGGGTGGCTGACCTCCTGCAGCACATCAACCAGATGAAGACAGCAGAGGGCTACGGTTTCAAACAAGAATATGAGGTAAGAGAGCCACTGACACTGAAGGGATGACCCAATGAGGACACAGAGAGGGGGACACAGAGAGGGGGACACAGAGAGGGGGACACAGAGAGGGGACACAGAGAGAGGGACACAGAGAGGGGGACACAGAGAGAGGGACACAGAGAGAGGGACACAGAGAGGGGGACACAGAGAGAGGGACACAGAGAGGGGGACACAGAGAGAGGGACACAGAGAGGGGACACAGAGAGGGGGACACAGAGAGAGGGACACAGAGAGGGGGACACAGAGAGTTGACTTGACTTGGTCTCGAGCTCAAAGCCTTGAGACTTGACAGTCTGAGTCAACACTGCTCACTTTGAAGTCCATTCCCAGTGGACTTGATAATGTACAGAGTGGTGAGAGAGGTGAAAATCTCAGTCTCTCTGTCGTGTTTTTGCTTTCCTCCACAGAATGTTGTTTTTATATTTGTGAATTTCAGTTACTGCAGAAGCTGTAATCTCCATTTTAGATCCACTCGAAGAGTCACAGTGGACAGCTCTGAACGCAGACTAATGATCCTTGTGTTTGCGCTTTCACCTCCTGACGAGTGTTAGATGGACTTCAGGAGGGAACAGTGGAGAGAAAACAGGACTAAAAAAGCTTTAATGGCAAATTAAACTTTCATGCTAAAACTGTTCCAGAGATCGTGCTGATCCACTGAACTTCCTGGAGACGAATGGACTCCCGCTTTTCAAAGTGACTCTTTTCAGCCATCTTTTTACTTTAATACGAGCACGTCCTCCAAAATCAGTATAGTTGTGGCTTTTTTTTAACTCGTCAGTGTGACTGCCTCATCGCCTGGAGAAATAAATCAGATGAAGGGGGATCAGTCTGCACACTGCTGTCAGACTTCATAACCCTTATTTCCCACAGGGTGCAGCTGCTGCCATTGATCAGACATGTTGCAAGTCATGGTTGTGAGGGAGTCACACCCTCAGTGTGGGGAGGGGGCGTGTTGAATTTGTGGAAACCCAAATCTGGAAGACAGTGACAGTGTTTGTCTTGTGAAAGTTTAGTCCTCACTCTGCCTCTGTTTGGTCTGATGTAACATTATTTATACGTGCTATCTATTCTTTCATTAATCCTGTCTGACAGGACTTTAAACTTTAAACAAACTTTAAATAATAATTCTAATGGAAATATAGAGAATGTCAATAACTGTACAGACTGTAAAACCCTTCAACACAAACTGTGTTTGTGATGTTGGGCTATATAAGTCAAATTGACCTGACTATGACGCATGTTATTTAAAACATATGCACATAGATGTTGGGGACACAAAGAAAATCTCTCGTGACCCATCTGCTGGCCCCAACCCAGACTTTGGGAACCACTGCTGTACATCTAATGTTAGCCACGCACAAGCAAACCTTTCTTAGTTTCACTCTGAATAGATCATGACAAAGACATTTTCATCCGTTCATAATTGTTCATGGACTTTAAACGAGAAAATACTGAAACTTTAGAGTTTGATGAATTTAGCTGGTGATGAGAGTAGCTGCTTAAAGGGGAGCAGCGTGTTGTTGTTGTTGTTGTTGTTGTTGTTGTTGTTGTTGCTGCAGTTGCAGGGAATACGGGGCAGAGAGCCAGTCAAAGGTGTGTTAAACACGATGAAACCAGACGTTACCTGGATAGAATGCAGTAGCAGGTGTAATCCTCCGACGGGCTCGTTTCCTGCAGCTCCCTCTGGGTCTCAGGTGTTCCCAATTTGCAGCCCCATCTCACAGGAGGGATTGCTGTGCCACAGATGAGAGACAACACTGCCGGAGCCTGGATGTTCCTGCCAATGCAGCAGCATTATGTCATAACTCAAGCCAGGCTCATGCAAAGCTCACATTTATGTGTCCCTCTCCTTGTGCATGCCCTCTGTTCACAGCATTGATCTAGACTCAGTGATTCACCTCAGCAGATTAAGTCGATGAGCTTCATAAACAGCTGTCGCACATGTAGCACTTCCACACTGATGTATTATAGCGCAACAGCGTCTTAAGTCACACTGTGTCCGGAATGAGAAAGACTGCAGTTGGCCGCCCCCAAACTTCTCAAGGCCACAGTCATCTCTCAGTGGCGCGTGTCATCTTTCCGCCTCAGTCACCTCCGCGGTGCTGTGGCAGATGTCTGCTGATGACTTGGCAAGATGCAAACACCACGTTGTTACTCAGGCAACCTCGGGGTAAAGCTTTGGAGTCGCATTAGCAAATTGTGAGCTTCAAGATGCATCAAAGACACGTCGCCTCCCCACTTCTTTATTTCTGAAGTCTGTGTTTGTAAGTGAACTCTCTTCTGCTCTCTGACTTTGCTCTGCAGAGTTTCTTTGATGGCTGGGACGTCACAAAAAAGAAGGACAAGACCAAAGGGAGGAACGACAGCTTACTGAGCCGTAAGTACCTGACCATGGAGTCGCTTCAGTTAGAAATAATAAGACAGAAATATTCATGTTGTTATGACGAGAAATGTTTCATTACTATTTTCTCATTGCCAAAAACCTGAAACCTCCTCCAGGGCTGTTCAGTTTCCTACAGGGTCACTGAACTCACCACTGAATCCAAACACATCACTATCTGGTTTAAAAACATGACCTTCTTGGCAGAAATTCAGTTATTTTATTCAAAAAAAAATACAATATATTGGCAAAATATACAACAAAATGTTCAAAAGCATGAAGTAAGGATCATTTCTAAGACCTGTCATCTTTTTGTATCAAATTCAAAACATCCCTAAACATGTTAAGGAATAAATGTCTCTATTTTTGTAACTATTCAAAGTGCCAGAGATACATTTATTTATTACATTAACATTTATTCATGTTAATTCCTGTCAAAACATCAGTACATACATTATAGGAATATGACAGTAATAAAAAAAAGGATGTCTCATACTTACTATTTTATTCAATTATTAGATGTATTAATAATATTAATGTTAATCCTATTTTGATATCCTTTGTTTTTTTATGCATAGTCTAAACTGTAGTGCAGTACTGGTGAGTACTGATGGTGTAGCAGTGTTTTTTAAAGCAGTGACAGAGCACAGATCACAGATTATATCCTGACTCTTATATTATTATATTATAATAATATTATTATATTATTATATCCTGATACTTATTTCAGGCTGCAGCTTTTTGATTTTTGGTTTTATTTGCACACACTATAAAGTAGGTCACCATTTATCATGACCACTGAGTCATCCAGAGCTACTCTGAGCTGAATGCTTGTTAATTCTAGAAAAACAAATGAATGTGATTTGAGGTTTGATTCATTAAAATCAATGAAGAGTTTAGCTTTACTGTCGCTTGTAAAACTGAGAATCTGAGACCTCAAATGTGGGTGCTGATCGATTTAATCGTCCAAATGATGATGTTCCTCACTCTGCAGTGTCAGCCGTAGAATGTTAATATGAATTATTGAATGAAAAATGATTTATAACAAATAAAAAACTATCTTTGAAACTTTAAGTGTAATGAATGTTATCTTATTTCAGATGACCGCCACCGGGTCAAAATGCACTCTCTGCTCGCAGACCCCAGTTCTGATTATGTCAACGCCAACTACATAGACGTAAGTCACATTTCACCTCCTGCTCCCTCATCTTTGCCTTTGCTGATCCCATGTCTCCGCTTCAACGGCTTAACTAATCATCTTTTATTGCTGCGGTCGTCCCACTGTTTGACCAGAGGACAAGTCCACACATAGACTGAAGATGGCATGTAGCAGCTACATCCACGGCATCATATTAAAGGGATACTTCAGGTTTTGGTGCAGTTTCTTCTGTCTAATGTCAAAGAAATTGAATGATGAAAAAAACCCAATGCAATTTAAAAGGTGGTTTTATGAGGCACTGATGCAAAGTCATCACTGTATAGTAAACATGGCGGCCCCAAGCAAAACTGATTTTAAATCATTTCAAATTGATTTTTTTGCTCGACTATAGAACCTCGTGCCTGGTACTGTTTAGTACCTGCTCTGTTGAGGTTCCCAGCGAGCTGAGCCCAATGAGATGTCCACAGACTGCCGGCCACTGATTGGTCAGAGAGTGTCGTCACTGCACAACAATCAAAGCCAACAATGGGGAACTGTCCATCAGTTAAAAAGACGTAGAAATCACAAAAAGACGCGTTCATCACCCACATTTAGCAAGAAAACCTCTCAAATCTCAGTGTTTAACAGAGGAGTCTGGTTTATTTAGTGAAAGCCGGCGATCGTGAGACCAATCACTGCCTGTTCATCCACACTGTGAAGTCATTGAAAAGTTCTGTTTCTGGTGCAGCCAAGTAGTCAAGTCAGGAATCAACATGAGTTGATATCTGGGAAGGTTGAAGGCATGAAAGCTTTTATTACAGCAATTGTTCTGTAGAACAAAAGAAAATGTGGCCAGTTTCTGGGTTAAAGCAGGGATTCCCAATGGGTCGTAAGAACTCATTGGCAAAATACTTTTAGCTGTTTAGTTAAGATTTATATGTTTAGGTTTTAAATACCAATTAAACTCAAAATTAAATTAGATGTCTGTAAATTACATTATGCAACATTTCACAGTTGATTTTTGGGTCACGATTGTTTGCAATCCTAAAAAGTTATGGAACATTTGGGAAACACTGACTAAAGCATAGTGTCGGTGCCCACAGTGTGTGTGTGTGTGTGTGTGTGTGTGGGTGTGGGGCCACTTTATCCCATTTAGGGCTCCACAGGAGCTCCATTATGAACACTCCTAGGACCTCTCTGTCACTTATTGTGCCGCCTGCACTGCCTCCATGTCATGTGAAGAACCCCTGCTCACAACAGCACCGTGAAAGGATTCCAGATGATTCATGGATGAGTCCAAGGTTAAAATCAATGGAATTCCACTGCCCTGCGCTTTCAGTCATGTGGGATTTTACGTCGGCTTTTCTAAATGTCCGCTACCTTTCTCCACCAGGAGGTGATGCCTGTGCCACATTTTCTCTAGTGTGAATGGAATGGAATAATGGTTGCCTTGGCAATGAAGACAAACCAGAACCAGAACGCTTTAATATATCAATGAACCTGTCACAACAGCCTTTATGTTCTAAATAAAGATGGAGTAGCATGTGCTCAAAGGCGACTGGGTTCAAGAAACAAAGTGGTTGTTAGTATAATAATAATAATAATAATAATAATAATAATAATAACAATGATTATTAAAAAGAAAAAACCTTCAGTAGAGGTCTACAGTATCTCACCTTTTCTGAAATGTGTAAACCTTTCACTCTCCACTCTGAAAGCAGCACTGACTGGGACACAGGAGTTGACGGCTGCTGCTTCCTCATGTGTAGAGTTTTTGTCAATAAGTTAAATATAAATAAAGTTTTTCAAACTCTTGAGTCACAAAATAACACATCTCAACATAGTGATGGAGACAGAAGTGGATCAACTCCTGTCTGCTGTGATGGAAAATCACTGCATTTCTTTTTTTATATTCTGAAGTTGCATCTGTGTCGCCTTCAGTTAGCTTCAAAACTCAAGTCATGTTTAGTTTGGCCACTGTGGGCTACTGTACTATGAGACCCGTCGAGCTGACCCAACTCCTGATACAAACGTTAAAGACTTATTCTGGGCTAATGAAAAACAACAATTCACAGATTCAGGTGATTATACACAATAATCATTTCCTCAATAATTTGACATTAATTGTACACACTGGACCTTTAAGGTATCGCAGGTGTCTGAGTTCAATCCCTCACACAGCCACATATAAGACCATAAGATATTAGACCATAAGATATTTGACCATAAGATATTAGACCATAAGATATTAGACCATAAGATATCAGACCATAAGATATTAGACCATAAGATATTAGACCATAAGATATTAGACCATAAGATATCAGACCATAAGATATAAGACCATAAGATATCAGACCATAAGATATTAGACCATAAGATATTAGACCATAAGATATAAGACCATAAGATATCAGACCATAAGATATTAGACCATAAGATATTAGACCATAAGATATTAGACCATAAGATATTAGACCATAAGATATCAGACCATAAGATATAAGACCATAAGATATTAGACCATAAGATATTAGACCATAAGATATTAGACCATAAGATATTAGACCATAAGATATTAGACCATAAGATATCAGACCATAAGATATTAGACCATAAGATATTAGACCATATAAGACCTGAACTATCCCTCAAAATATTTGCGTTTTCTGACCATTATTCTCTCCACAGGTTCTTCTTTTAATGGTTTCATTTTCCTCTTTTCCCGCTCGTTTATCACAATAACTCGCTCTTGTTTCCTGCTTTTTTTCTCTTTCTCTCTCTTTTTTCCGTCCCTTGTTTTCAATCTTTTGGCACCTCTTAGATTCGGATAAACAGGGAAGTAAGTACTTTGCTTCTCATCTCTTTTCATCTCTTTGCCCTTTCCCCCCCCTCGCTGTCCCCGCGCTCCCCTGCTCGGCTTCCCTCCGACTTCAGCTCTTGCTTTTCCCTCAGCCGTCTCTGTCTCTGTCCTCTTTCATCTGTGATCAGATGCTCACCTGGAGTTTCTAGCAGAACATCAGGCTGTGCTTTAAAAGGCTGATAGAGTGCCACAGAGGAGAGAAGACGAGGTCACGTTAAAGCCATCGTGAACGTTGTAAATGTGTTCGTGAATTATCTTTGATACAGATTAGGAGAGAAACTGCGTTGCCTGCTGAACAGAGCTCAAGAACAGCTGACGTGTAACATGTGGTATTTAAGAATATTCACTTAAATATAGACAAAATCATGAAGTATTAAAGTCCAGTGTTGCAGTCAGGCTTTGAACTCGACCCCTTATCTCCAGTTAAGGGCAATGTACAGTAAATGTATTTGAATACGTCATCAAAGTCCCTGTTGGTGTAAGGATCAGGAATATAGTATATATGCAGTATATAAACAACACATGCAGAGTATTAAAGCAAACTTAAACATGTTAGCTGCTAATTAGCAATTAACAAGCTGACCCCGGTTTACTTCCCCCTTAATTGGACCCGAGGTCTTTTAAAGATGGTAGTCTTGGTAGCATGTAGCCTCCTGTAGCCAAATTTGCTTTGCATTCTGGGATGTGGCGTATGGGGTGAGTTATAATTGCTAAGCATTAGCAACCGGTAAGGAAATGAAATAGAGAAAAGGCACAAGTGACTTTCTTTGTGTAATGACTCTCTTGATTCAAGTGGAATAAATGTTTTCACTTCATTGGTAGTGATGAATTTTCTGTTTGTTTTCTTTTCTCTGTGTGAAAAGAAACCAAATAAAGTTCCCAAACTAATCAACACTCGCAGACCAGATTAAACAAATGTTAGGTCTTTGATCCGATTTGCGTTAGCGTGTTAAGAACAGTGTTAACCGTCAGCAAACTGAGGCGTTTAATGCAGTTTATTTAATACAATACTGAGCAGCCAGATGTGGTCGTTTAATCTGTTGAACCCAGATTTCCAAGTACTTTCCAAGTGGTTTTTAATCATTCTGCAGAGAGGAGCCAAAATCAGCTGTTTCCATGTGCCCGCCCACCCCTCACAGCTGATTTAGACAGAATATCATTCTTAATTTTAAACAAAGATTGACCACTCTGCTCACTCTGTGATCTTTTTTGTAAATCCTGTAATAAGTGTAGATTTAACTCTGAGATAGATTCAGGACATCGAGCATGAGCCAAAACCTATTCGACCGTTGAGAGGTTGTCTTTTTTAAATGTCTGCATAGTTCACTAGGTATGTTATTTATTTTCCTCCCATCTCTAGTTGTAAATCATGAGACCTCATATACATTTACGCTGGATTGTTGCAGTTTGTAGAAACTCGGTTTTGTAGTCTGATCTCATTACAACGTCGTGCTCTGTGCAGCGATGCAAACTTCAGCAGAGCAGACTTAAATCATATGAGCTGTGGTTTTTACACTGACAACATAAACATACAACCTGTTGTTGTCCACTCAAATGAGCTGTGAGTCATACACATTTGGGTCTATTCTTATGACAAACAAGCAAAGAAAGTCATTATGAGCAACACTTATGAAAGCTGAAACACTCCTAACCTGAGCCAGCAGGTGGGAAAGGACTGGATGTATTTCTATATTCCAGCAGGTGCAAATGCACTGAAAGTCTCATTTAAAAATAACAAAACTGGTTATTTGTGGATGAAGTGGATGAAAACTTTTTGTGGCAATCTTTTTTGTGGGAGGTGAAGTAAATTTCCACAGGAAAAAAGGTTTTAATTGGATTCACTTTGAATTGAAATTATAATGGTGTGTATGTTTTGAAGACTTTGAGTTTTAGACTTTGGTCAAACCTGACCAAATATGTCCTTTATTTACAGTACATTTATTTAAGGAGATTCAGTTCTAAGTACAACCACAAGGATCATAAGGCAGAACAGTCACTTTACCATTGGCATTGTTCTGAACGGGGGGAGTTCAGCAGAATTCATACAAGCGACTCTGGGATGCCTGATGTATATATGTATATATATGTATATATGTATATATATATATATATATCTGTATATATATATATATATATATATGTATACATATACATATATGTATATGTATACATATATGTATACATTTGTGACAGTGACACAGACTAAAACTTGTTTTTCTGTCTTTATGATGCTTTTCGTATCTCAAATGACTCTGCATGTTGTGTCTTTTTTTTTTTACTTCATCCATTGTGGATTCACATTTATGTTTTGCTGTTTCCAAGGTGACAGACAGGAAACTGACTGGCCCCTGGAAACTTGGCAACAGAGGCTCATGGGAATGAGGGTCGCTGCTCGCTTTCACAGCGATGGCTATTCATCTCAACTTTTCTTTATGGCATGACAGTTATGGAATGTAATTTGTGTGGCTTCCTGGCAGAATAGTGCATTTGTGTACATATACATGTATGTGTATTGGTCCTAAATATGTCTGCAGTCACATTATTGGAATGTGTCTTCCTTGTGAGGACAAAAGCACACGTCCCATAATATAAAGGTGAAGGTTACAAGTAGTGTGTGTGTGGGTCTATGCGTGTGTGTTGTCAAGAACACACCAACAAGATTTACTGAAACCAAGGCAGAGCAAGACCAAGTCTGGAGCAGGACATTAAGTCAAGACTCAGACTCAGACCGGCCTTTTTTAACCTGCAGCCCAAATGGATTTTTGAGCATATCCAGTTTGTATCTAGCTTGATTTTTTTTGTCAGTCTGGACAGCTAAAATCATGAGATCCACGTCCTGAGGTGGTTTTGAATATAATGATCCGTTTCAATGTGAACATCTCGTAGCACGACTCGAACGACGTCAACAACAATGATGCAGTATGTATGATGTGTACAGTATATATGATGTGAACAGTTGGTCAGGAAGATCCGATTCTGATCAGATATGCTTACAAATCCGATTTGGGCTGCAGTCTATACAAAGCCCCAAGTTAAGACCAAGACCTAAGCAGAACTAGACCAAAGAAAGACCAAGATCAAGGCTGGGTGAGACCAAGTAAAGTCCAAGACTGAGAAGGACAGTCAGGACCAAGATCTTATAATAAAAATCCTTTATCTTGGACTTAATGTGGTCTACATATATGTGTGTGTGTGTACAGTACAGATTATTTGAACAAATGTTATAAATATGTTATAACATATAAAGTAGCAGGAATCATTGAGCTCCTGAGTGACCCTGACATAGTAAAGTAAGGCATCTATATCATGATTGGCTGCTTGTCATTCGACACACACACACACACACACAGTGGACTGGCTGGATGCCACTGATAAACACTGTATCATAAGTGTACTAATGCCAAGCTGAGCAGAGAGAGAGAGACAGTCGGATCAGTCAGTGTCACTCAGGTAGAATTAGTGTCAGAGCTGAAGATCCCTCACTGTCAAAGGAGCTTTGATCAGCAGCCCTCACTCTGCATGTGATGACTCGGCTCACAGAGAGACAGAGACAATCTTCAATCAATGCCATTCCACTGTCCACCCGTCCTCCACCAACACGTGGAACTGAAACAGTCCAGTCAAACATTTGAGATCTCTGCAGACATTTAGCAAAGCATTAAAACATCAAATCCAGAATAAGAGATGACTTGATAATGACGTTTGAGAATGGGAGGGTGAAGTGTTATGAGAGTCAGAGGTCTCCTATCATGTCTTCCTGTAATTATTAACACTCCTTTCTTTCATTGTCTTTTTCTGTCTCACAGGGTTACCAGAGATCAAACCACTTCATCGCCACTCAAGGTGAGTGTTAACGACCCCCCAGGTGCAAATATTGATGTGTGTTTGTGCACACGTGTGCACACATGCACACACGTGCACATGTGCCAGTATTAGAACGACTCTACTGAATTATTAATGTACACAACAAGAGGGAGTTGGTGTTGCTTCAGGCTCATATCTGAATATGAGCCATGTGTGTGAAACACTCCTGCAACAATCAACTGTAACTGTCAGTCAGTCGTCACTGTAACACTGTAACACTGTGACTGTCTGTGTCTCTCCTCCCCACCGTCTGCATGTGTGGCACGCCGGCTCTGTGATGTCAGCGTGAGACACCGTACGAGCTCCCACTCACATTTACTCACACACAGAGACTGAGACTCAGAGGGATTCTATTTATTCAGGGAATAAATCCCCCTCTGATTTCTTCCCATCTCTCACTTTGTTTTCAGTTCTACCACTTCACAAATGTAACCTGAGAAAATGGTTCTACATCTCTCTCTCTATTCATATCTCTCACACACACACACACACACACACACATTTGCTCACAAAGTCTTTGTGCATACAAAGGTGTAGGCAGAGGTGGAAGAGTGCCACAGTGTGACAGAAGCTGGTAAAAAAGGAAAAAAAGGTGATTTAAACTGGAATTAAATCCAAACTATTAGGAGGGAATCACAGGGCACCTCATGACATGACATGACATGATATGATATGATATAATGTGATATGATACGGCAGGAGGAGACATGAAGTACATGAAGAACTGGCAGAGACTGTTTACTTTAGTGTCTTCATTTATTCATTCAGATATGGTGTATCAATTATTGTATTGCACAAGGAAGGCAGTAATAAAATAAGAAGAAGAACATACTGTCGTGTAGTATTCTTAGTATGGAGACACAAAGAACAGATTATAGCCAAATAACTGAAGGGACCCTACTTACAATCTACACTGGCGGTTTAAGTGTATCGATATCTTAAAAAAAAATATTTTGCCCCTTTATTTTGCCATCTGACAGTTTTTTTCTGGATGAAAACTGAAGTTTGTAAACCACTCACTCTCCAGCACCAAAGTCCATAGAGAAAATCAGCGTGTTTTAGCTTGTAGGGACACAGGAGCTGCTGGTCTACTGTTGTGTTGTTTGCACTAAAGGTTAATGTGAACAAAGGATTTCTAACACTGGAGTCACATTTAAACTTAGCGATGGATCAACCGCTCCTGTGTGCTGTGATGTTAAAATCACTGATTTAAAGCACTGATGATAAAGCAGCAGAAAATGGATGAACACACTGAAAACATGGATGCCAGTGTACGTTTGTGCTACTTATGGCACAAAATATCAGCTCAAGTCCATTATATCCTAAAAATGTGTTCAGCACTTTATCTCGCAGTCACACGGGTTTTTTTGACGAGCCTTTGTTAAGTGGTGCAGTCAGTGCTGACAGTGTGTCAGTACCTCACATGCCCCCACGTCAAAACACCTGAACTATCACTGTAAGGCAGCTGAGCCTCTGCAGCAGGCTGCAGGTGCCGTGGACTAACTTTCTATTATATCCAGAGATGAGGAGCAGCAGGAAGATGCAGCCGGGCAGGAGACAGACGAGGAAGGAAAACAGGAAAAGCTGGAGTTTTCTTATATGCATACTGATTCACCCAGCTGCTGGAATCACACGTCATCCATCTCTTTACTGACTACCACGTCCCTGTGGCGATGCATTAGTGGGTTTGTGCTGCTGAAAAATTAACACGTCGCATCAGTAACACTCACAGAAGCTGGCACAGTGATTGGCAAGGGAGCTGTGAAAAAGTCTGCGCACACAAGGGGGGGTGCAGTGGTTAAATTGGCTTATGAAGGCGCTCACAAGCTCGCACTCCAGGTCACGTCAGGTTTACTGCAGTGAGGAAAGAGGAAGAAACAGCTTCATAAGTGTTCTGTGGAGACAGAAAAAAAGTCTTGTTTGTGCTTTTGAATTTTCAATTTATTCAGGGTTTTCTTTTCTTCATGAAGGTGTAAAATGCCGAATTGAGCAGCAGCATGTCAGACCAAAACAAATGTGACAAAGTCTGTGCATGCACGACAGCAAATCATGAAAACAGACATGACAACATGGAATATTATCCAATCCAATCCAACTTTATTTGTTAACCACAGTGGCCCAAAGTGCTGTACAGAATAAATAAAAGACATAATAAGTAAAATGTTCAAAATGAGATAAAACAGCTTAAAATAAATAAAAAATCATAAAAAACACGATAAGAAATAGCAGCCATACAATACAAAACAATACATTCTGTTCAAATTAAAATATGTAAAATAAATAAAAATCAACGTCTCATTAAGTGTCAAAGGCCAAAGAGAAAAGGTGGGTTTTAAGGAGGGGCCTGTCTTATGTGCAGAGGCAGAGTGTTGCAAAGTTTTAAACAAACTTTAACAATACTACTACAAATGTTGAAGAATAAAAGCCTTTTATCGTCATAGAAAAATGAAGCTACAGTTAAACCTGTTTGGCAGTGATATTGTTTTAGTTGGTGACTTATGCGTCATCCATGACGCTCATACCAGTCTCATGAACCTCGTCACTTCTTCTATATTTAACAGTCTGTGGAGCTGAAGCTTTAATAGTAATTGAGCAAAATGCAGCTAATTTAATGATGTTTAATGACAACAATTATGCAAAAATATTTGCAAATGATTGTGATGATTTTTTTTAGAACCAGAGGCAGACAAGAGACGGGCAGTGAAACAGATGCTTCTGACGTATTAGCCCAACAAAGAATGTGCATAGAAGAGTTTTTTATGCAGGCGATATAAAAAAAACAGCTGCACACTTCAATTTTGCAGTGTTTTTTTTTTTTGTTATTTGTTTTAACACTAAGAAAGTCAATTTTTAGGGGCAATTTTTAATTAGATATTAAAGCACAGTCTCTGTGTGTTGATGGTAATACATGTGACCCAGTATAGTGGGGGAGTTTTTAATAGGCAGAGTAAGAGTTTATAAGGCTTTAAACTTTCCAAACACATTTACTGCCTGTTTTTTTATAGGATTTGTAAATGTTTTAGTGGTCTGGTCTAAAGCAGGGGCCTCAAATTCAAGTAACCTGGGGGCCAATTAACTTCTATCTTATATCTCAGTATTCCATCATGATATCGCAATAACAAATACTCATAATGATATTGCACAGCATGTCACAATAAAATGCTTTGTTTCGATATGGAACAAAAAAAACACATTCATGATGCAAAATGAATCTATGAATAACAACATCAGAATAAATATGAAATCAATGATAACAGACAACCTTATATATCATTTAATCATTTGATAAATATAACATAATGAATTATTATAATAAATATCAGTTGCTGTGTTTACTTGAGAAGGGTAGTTCTCATTATAACCTGAAAGTAAGTTTGATAAATCATTTACTTTACAAAACAAATGTTTTATCACTGACTGCATCTATACAAACAAACACACACATCTGTGGTGCATCTATTATCACAAGTCAAGTGAGTCTCTGTGCTCGAGATTACAGTATCCTCAAATAATACAGTATAGAATATTCAGATATGATTTCATATGTGACGACACTGAGGTGAATCCACTATTAAAAACAGATCCAATGCATATGAGTGAGTGTAAAGCTGAACAACAGAGGGCTGATCAGGTGCCACATGCCTT
This sequence comes from Solea solea, assembly GCF_958295425.1. Classification (NCBI taxonomy): domain Eukaryota; kingdom Metazoa; phylum Chordata; class Actinopteri; order Pleuronectiformes; family Soleidae; genus Solea; species Solea solea. The sequence goes on from NC_081153.1 coordinate 22,083,842, forward strand.
TTAAAAAAAGGTCGTCAAGCTCCGACAGGATAATACTCCCATTAAACACAATGCGTGGGCAGAGATGACTGATGTGGTGTCCAGTGTTTTTTGGCAGAGGAGGCAGATTGTGAAGGTGGAGGTCGATATTATCAACAGCACGGTGTAATGAAATCAATGAAAGTGCACTCGTATTCAGGCGGCTGTGATTTGTGTCCGCACTGTTGCAGAGGAAGGCGATACACAAGCTTGTTTGCACAATGGCTCCTGGTTTTATGGGTGTAGTGAAATGACATTTCTCAGTAGTATTAGGCGAATACAGAGCGGGCAATAGTTCATGAATGACACATTGTTACTCTATTCCCTGGCATGGATTACACAGCGCCTCTATATTGATGGTTATTGCTGCTATTTTCTCTGACTTATGGCTCATCTCACCACCCTCCTTATCCTCCTCTCCTCCCCCCTCCTTGCCTTCTTTTTTCTCCATCTATACATCTACTGTATATTCCCTCCTCCACAGGCCCCAAGCAGGAGATGATCTATGACTTCTGGCGGATGATTTGGCAGGAGAACTGCTTCAGTATTGTCATGATCACCAAGCTGGTGGAGGTGGGCAGGGTAGGTTTTTCTTCCCTTTTTTCCTGTGACCTCTCCGGCTCTTGTGAAGATTGATGGAGGGGGAAGTATTTCTGGAGCTTCCTTTATCATTTACTATATATCAGAGGAGCTGCTGTGCTCCAGGTTGTGGGAGGAAATGGCTGCCGCTGTCTGATCGTGAGTGATCACCTTTTTGCTTTTGTGGCTGTGCTCCAAGGTCAAAGCTTAGATGTATTTGAAGGCCACGGAGGAACTCTGTGGCATCTTCTTTTATGAAGCACTCAGTTGAACACAGTCGGCTGCCAACACACTGAACTCTACTGTGTTTGACAAAAGTGTTAAGCATTGATCCAATAGGAGCCGGAACTATTAGCACTTTACTGAGCACGATTTATCAATGTGTGAGTGTTTAGCGTGTGTCTTTTAAACATAGTTCACACTACATGATTTTCTAACAGTGTTTAAGTGAGTAGATGACACCACGTTATTTTCAAAGATTATCTTTTTTTTAATAAAGAGCATAAACCTATATGATTTTCCATGAACGTCAGAACATATGAAGAACTTTAAAGAACAACAAATGGACATACATATTTTCACTAAGAAAGAACTTTAAAGAAATCCATGTATCTATGGATTTTTACATCATCACAGGGCTTCTGCTGTTTTTCTTTTGGACTGCCAGTTATACTTTATGGACTCTCCCTTAAAGAGCACTCATGTCACACTTTCACACAAAGCAGAGTGAAGTATGAAATCAGTCACACAGCATCACACATATAAGTGTGGATCATTTACACCACTCACTGTCCCTCAGTGTCGCACACGGAATCCTTCTGTGTCTGAAAGAGACGCCCTGGGTGCTGCATTTAGACGCTCAGATTAGGATTACAGAAGAGACCCTCTAAGCCTAACTCAGATACACTTAGGAAACATTTCTAGGTTACATTTAGCTCCTAAAGAGCGGACATAAGTGGCACCAGAGTGAAGAAAGAACAGGTTATTTAACTTGAACACTTGTCCTCTGTAAAGGTATGACTCAGCACAGATAATATTCATGTTGGTAGCGTTTGTGATGGACCATGAGTCAGCAACATGCCGTCATACTCATCTTACAGTCAATTTATTCAAGCTTTTTTTAACGGATTGCATATTTGTATGTAAACAGGTCATACAGACACAAGGTTATGTCACTGTGACTGCTTTCAAGTATTTTTGGCTCCGCTCGATGTCACAAAGTTCTCATGCGTCCGAATACTGGAGGAAAATGTTAATGAACACATGAAAGGACGAGTGTGACACTTGTATTTTGAATATATCCTGTGAGTATCCCAACTTTATGCAACTAACTTCCTGTCTGTGAAATGTCTGATAAACAAAAACCAAAAAATGCAAATGGAAAAAAACCTCATTTTAGGAAAGTGAAATCCCAGACAGGGCCAGATAAGTGTCAGCAGGGGTTTCAAATGAAACCCACACAGTGTTGAAAAATGTAAATAATAGCTTGTATAATTAGGAATGACCTTTTTAGCGTTTCACCTTTTCACATAACAGCACAACTATTGTTTTCCCAAACGTGACTAGTGTATACTTTTTCTGAGCCTTTGTGAGTGGAAAAACAATCGTTTGTTTTTTAGTTTAGAAAATAACTACAGCCTGAAGTGGGTAGAGAGTGTCGACGACGTGCAGCCTGTGTTAGAAGAAAACAACTGAAAATGTATCTGTGAATGTCTGGAGGGCCAAACGGAAAATAAAACCATCAATGGCTGAGAGTCAGGATTCCACAAGAATCAAACCCTAAGAAATCCTATGAAAGGGGGTCTGATTGTCTTCTCTTGCCTTGGTACCAACACTATTAAGTCTCAGTTACACAGTGAAAAGACTGTGGGGGTAAATACAATATTGTGCTTGGATATGCCAGAAAAGTACAGATCACATTTGAGTGAATTCAATCAGAAGAAGGAAGAGATTTGTATCATTTACCAACACCATAAACCCACCTCTTTCTTTTAAAATGTAAATGTAATGTAAATGTTTCTTAGACAAGTTATTTACAAAACCACTGCACATTGTGTGTGTGTGTATGTGTGTATGTGTGTGTGTGTGTGTGTGTGTGTGTTTGCAGGTCCCCTCTACAAATTAGCTTTTTTCCCTTCATGCAACAGTCAAAATGTAATTTTGGTCTATTAAAAAAAAACAACTGTATTGTAATTTCAGTGGGTACATTTGTGTACCATAATATTGTAAATAAGTTATATCATATTTAATATCTGTCATTTAAGGCTTACAAGCGTGTTATTTGTGTGTATTTGATGCTGGAGACGACTGTAGTTAAGACTAAATATCCACTCAAGGTCAGAGCAGGAAAAGAGCATTGCAGTTTCAGCTCCGAGTGTCCACTGCTGTTTTAAATCACTTGTATAAATGTGGACCTTTCTTGACTTCAACTGCTTGTTGTTGTTTGTGCAGATAAAGTGTTGCAAGTATTGGCCGGATGACACCGAGCTCTATGGCGACATTAAGATAACGCTGCTGAAGACGGAGACGCTGGCCGAGTACACCGTGCGAACCTTTGCCATGGAGAGGGTGAGTCATGAGTCATTTCCTGCTCAACTCAAAAATAACACAAACCGTTCCACAAATTCTTCCTGGAGATTTAACTCTATAGATTTGTTGTTTTGTTTCGTCCTCGCTCTAGACAAACAGGTTTCTGTTGTCGTTTCTATTCAGTCAGTTAAAGCAACACGATGTAGTATTTCAACCTGACCAGGTCTGCGTCGCCTGTATTGTTACTATGGAACTAATGGTTCTAGGTCCACGATATAAGAACACAGGCTATTTAAACCATATAAAGTTACACTCCTGAGTTTGTGTTGAAGATAATATTATTATGAAGTGCTCATGTAACACAGGTCTTTCTTCATGGAGTTTGCATGTGTGTGTGTGTGTGTGGCGTTTTCCTTCCTCAGTCCAAAAACATGCAGAGGTTTATTGGACACTCTAATTGACCGTAGGTGTGTGTGTGTGTGAGTGGATGCTTGTGTCCCTGTGATGGACTGGTGACCTGTCCACGACAGACAGCTGTTCATCCCCATTTACATCAATGGGAATGACGAAAAACGACACAGTTGAACTCCAGTCAAAAGACTGTTGCATCAGCTGTGTTGGTTTTAACCAGGTGCTGCTCATAAAGAGTAGTGGTGCAACGGATCATCATTGATCCGTGATCCGTTCGGATCAATATCTTCGGTTCGGGACACACGTGATCCGCGGATTGATGCCCATGTTCAGTCCACACACAGCGTGGTCCCTCCGCGGAGGAACGGAGGAGCTTGAACACCACGCGTCATTTAAATCCCCTGTATGGGAGCATTTTGGCTTCCCTGTCAAATATAATGATGATAAGTTAGTGGATAAAACCGTGACGGTGTGTCGGCGCTGTGGCACAAGAAAGCCACATGACAGTGGAAACACATCAAGCATGACCACGCATTTGAAGCGACATCACCCCGGTGCTTCACTGAGTGAAAACGAAACCATGCTGTGTGAAAACGAAGGCTGCTCAACAACCGTTTATCACCGCGGCATTTAAGCAGCCCCTTGTTGCACAATCAGACCGTTGCTACAGCCATCACAAACGCTATCGGTGTGTTTATAGGTGCAGACATGAGGCCATATTCGGTTGTGCAAAAACGAGGGCTTTAAACACATGCTGAAAGTGCTTGAGCCACGTTACGACGGTGCGCCGTCGCACACCCACTTCAGCGAAAAGATTGTGCCAGACTTTTTTTGCTGATCCGAAAAATAATCCGATCCGTGACTCTGATCCGAGGAACGATCCGATCCGTGAGTTTTTTGATCCGTTGCACCCCTAATAAAGAGTCCATCGTGTGTGTTTCACCCTCTCACCCTTAATGTTTCTTTTTAGAGGGGCTACCCTGCCAAGCATGAGGTGTGCCAGTTCCACTTCACCTCCTGGCCTGAGCACGGCGTACCCTACCACGCAACTGGCCTGCTGGCTTTCCTGCGCCGCGTCAAAGCCTCCACACCTCCTGATGGTGGGCCTGTGGTGGTCCACTGCAGGTAGAGATCACCTCCACTTCATTCAAACTTCACATGATGCATGTTATTTAAAACGTGTACACATAAATCTAATAGAGTCAATTCTGCACATTTCTGTGGGGACCCTCCAAAAATCTCCCACGACGTCTGTGGGTCCCGACCCAGTCTTTGGGAATTTTGAATATGACAGTTGTATTTATTTCAAAGTGGGTTATTTTTCATTATATTAATGTCTCACAAACAGTGGAAGGACTCACAAAAGTCTACATCGCTATGAGCTTTATTTCAAAGTAGTCGCACTACATGTGTCAGGGTGTTGTTTTCCTTCATTATCAGGTAAAAAAAAGCAATGAAATAACAACCGTTTTCTTTAAATGTAACAAAGTATAGTTTTTTTATTTATGGTATGTCGATATATAAAACTTTATACATGATGTTATCTTCATGTTCCGGGTCTAATAGGTTTTATGGCTCCAGATCATTTGATATAGGTGGAGAGGATTCTTGCTGTTTGCAGATAAAAAACAGCCTGTGAATGTGGTCAAATGATCAGGCTGAAAATGGAAGAAGTGTTGTTTACTGTGTTTTATTGAATTGTTATTGTATATTCATATACAAATCCATGTATTTCAATCAATATTTCTATAAAAAATATTGGTCTTAATGCCTCAGTATCAGTACTGTGACAGCCTTACATTACAGACATCACCATATCATGATATAAAAATCCTTTCTAATAACATTATATTTCCCAGCTCTACTCACAGTGTGGTCAAACATGGTCAAATCTCACACCGTTTGTATCAAACCAACTTGGTGAGGTGTGAAAAGACTCTTAGAAATGACTTTAACAATAACTCTAATAACTCTCATTTAACCAGGCAAACACAAAAAGCCACGTTTCTGTGTGAACACCATCTTATTGACATTATTTCTCTGTCTGAATGCATTTAATGGACAAACAGCTGTTGATTGTGAAATGATGTTTTGTGCAGCGAGTTTATAGATTCATGAGTCACCCACTCTTTGACACTTTTTGTACATTTTATTTTGATTACTTTGGCCAAGTCAAGTGCACAGTAGACACTGCTGTGTGAGATCAGTGTGACAGTATACACAGTAAGTGTTTCTAGTGTGCAGCAGCTTTCCCACTTCACTGCTCTGTTTTACATAAATGATGATGTGCTTGTTTAACAGTAGTGCTGCACTGCAGGGAAAACAGGGACAATTGTTTTTTACCCTTTTGTTGAAAAAAAAAAATATTAAAATAATATGAAGACAGATGTGTTACTGAGGCACAAAGCATCCCAGTGTGGGCACTCCGGCAAGCTCAATAGGAGAGTAGAGGGGGGTTCACACACACACACACACACACATGTACCTTTACAGCAGTGATAAGCAAACATATAGACATATAAAAAGAGGCCTTTAAATATGTCTTCTCCCTTATTTTCAGTTATCCTCCCAGAACACAATAGTCATTACATTTGCTGCCCGAACAAAACCTGGTGTTACACTTGTTTGAGCCGAGAATCTCAGTCATCATGAAAGGCTCCCTGCTGAGACTGTTCCATTACAGTGCAGATGCACTCAGACTTGTCCATCCTTCTGCTTCCTCCTCCACTCTCACTAGTATGGGAGCAGGCAGGACTGGCTGCTACATTGTGCTGGATGTCATGCTGGATATGGCTGAGTGTGAAGGAGTGGTGGACATCTACAACTGCGTCAAGACCCTCTGCTCGCGGCGCATCAACATGATCCAGACTGAAGTGAGTGTGGAAGGGCAGCACTGGCTCTGGGGGGGACCTGTGTATACTGGTATCTAGTCATGTTATCTACTGACACACATGCAAATGTTCACAGTTTATTAAGTTCATTATACATCGCTGTCGTATCTATTGAGGGTAAATCCTCATGTCTCGTATATATATATATATATATATATATACATATATATGTATATATATACATACATATTGATATATATATATATGTATATATATATATATAGATATCAATATGTATGTATATATATATATATATATCAATATGTATATATATATATATATATATATATATATATATGTATATATATATATATATATATATACATAAATAATTACAGAGCACATAACAAATAATAAATAAGCCTTGTGATGGGACAGTTTAATGTGTGTCATGTTTCTTTATTCCTCTGGTTGGATGTCCAAACATATTTCCTTGTTAATTGCACAGTTCATGTTGTGGTTCAGATATTGTGCGTGGGCAGTGTTTGGCTCCTCTGATGTACATTTTCTCCACTTTCTTTTCTTCTTTTTTTTTTAAACCCCAATTACAACTACTGTTTGGAAATAATGCCCGAGAGCAGGCAGAGTAGTATGAAGGATGTTTGACAGCAGTAATTAAATGTTATCATTGTTTGTCACAAGTGGGCAATTAACAGTTAGGAGGCTCACTCAATGTTGTTGTGTTTGTGTTACTTTTTAAATTTGTGAATGCTTTCCCGTCTCTCTCAGGAGCAGTACGTGTTCATCCATGATGCCATCCTGGAGGCTTGTCTGTGTGGAGAGACCGCCATCCCTGTGAATGAGTTTGCTCTCATCTATAAGGAGATGCTGAAGGTTGACTCTCAGAGCAACACCTCGCAGCTCAGAGAGGAGTTTCAGGTAACACACACACACACACACACGTGTATAACAACAGTTCACACTCCCTAACCTGCACCTTTAACTTTAAAGCTGTAGTGTGTAACTTAGTTTCAGGTGTAAACTGGTGTATATGGGTATTTGTAATAGAACCATAATAGAATATTTGTTGATCCAGGTGCAAGTCTTCACAGTTTAGTTTTAAGTATTGAAATTATACATAAAAATTGGTGTATCTACTGCCCTTGTCCCAGACTCCTCCCCCTTTTATAAACACCAGAGCTGTAGAGAGTGGTGTCAGGGATTGAAAGGTTTGTCTCACTGAGCACCGCACGCCGCTGCAACTTGGTGTCAGGTTTCACTACCAGACCACGCCCCCTGCACTGATCCCCACTCTCCCTCCCTCATTCAGCTCTCAGCCCACTTCTTTGGCATTTTTCAAAATGAGGCATTGGACAGAGTTAGCTTCAGACTGATGGAGAGAAGGCAAAAGCATAAAAGTAAAAGTGTATGTGGGTTTTATGAAAGACAACATAGTGCAAAACTTAGAATTTGGGGTAAAATATTATTATTTTACAAATATCACATAAGTCACATAAACAGGAAACAGAGTCCATCTGTGTGCAATTAAATCTCAGTGTAAATACGCCTGTTCTGTGAAGGCCTCAGAGTTTTGTTGGACAAACAGCATCATGAAGACCAAGGAGCTCGCCAGACAGATCAGGGATAAAGTTTTAAAGCAGAGTTAGGTTATAAAAAAATATCCCAAGCTTTGAACAGCTCATGGATCACTATTAAATCCATCATCCATGGAAATGGAAAGAGTGCACTCCTACCTAAACTGACAGGCCAGGCAAGAGGAGCATGGTGACTCTGGAGGAGCTGCAGTGATCCACAGCTCCGGTGGGAGACTCTGTCCACAGGACAACTATGAGTCATGCACTAGCAAGAAGAAAACCACTGTTAAAAAAGCCATAAGAAGTCATGTGGGAGAAGGTGCTCTGGTCTGATGAGACTGGAGTTTAACTTTTGGCCTTAATGCAAAACACCATGTGTGGAGGAAACCTGATACTGCACATAACCCTGAGCTCATCATCAACTGTGGAACATGGTGGCAGCAGCGTCATCAGCTGTGGGGATGCTTTTCTTCAGCAGGGACAGGGAAGATGGTCACAGTAGACGGGGAGATGGATGCACCAAAGTCTTTTTTGTAAAGCAAAAGAAGTTTGATGTTCAGCATCTCCTACGTATTTGGTGTATTTCTGTAGCAGCGTATTATGTATTATTCATTTTCCCAAATGGAGGGGGAAAGAATATGTGTCCAGTTCTGTTTTATTAACTTGACTTATTTTCCCTTCGTCTTAATGAATGTCTTTTTCACTGATTGCTCAGACACAAGCGTGATTCATGAAGCATCTTCCACTTGAGAGCTTCAACATTTGCCCTCAGAAAACAAACTGCACTTTCAGGGTTTTCATGTGAAAAAAAGAATCCCACGCTTAGAATGAAACAAGAGTGTCAGTCACCAAGGCTGAGGCTGCTTATCTCATTAGTGTGTACACATGAAAACAACTGCGCCTACTCACAAAGTTTTCCAGTCGTGCAACAGTGTAATGACTCCCCTGATTGGTGACCTTTGGTCATTTTAATTAGAAAGTCTTCTGTGGCTCGTCCACTCATAACTGCAGCCTGTGACTGGACTCACTGGCGATGTTGTATTCATTCTGACTCAACCACTGGGGAGCTGTTCACAATATGAAGCTAGTTAGATAATCACTTCATTTCAATTTCCATTGCTTTATAATGTGCTTATTCATAATGTATGAGATTGCACTAAATGTGTTTTTATCCATTAAGCCTTGTGGGGGTTTGGACTGATAATAAACATGTTTGAATGTTCCCTGGGGATGATTGGAGATAGTTGTGCTTGTCATGTATTGATATTCAGGCTGTCTGACTCTCTTTGATCCCATTTCTGTTACGCTGCATGTGTCTTCTCTTATCTCAATCTGGACTCAAGTGCTTTCATTTTTATCTCTGCATCTAAAATGTGAACACATTCTCAAACACGTTTAATTATCTTCTCTTCTCACTCTTCACGTCTCCTTCACTTTCTTCTCTCCTCCTCCTCCTCCTCCTCCTCCTCCTCCTCCTCCTCTGCCTTTCTCAGACTCTGAACTCTGTGACTCCTCACCTGGACGTGGAGGAGTGCAGTGTTTCCCTGATGCCCAGGAACCGCGAGAAAAACCGCAGCATGGACGTCCTGCCGCCCGACCGCTCGCTGGCCTTCCTCATCAGCACTGAGGGAGAAAGTGGCAATTACATCAACGCCGCACTCGCCGACAGCTTCCTCACGCCCGCTGCCTTCGTGGTGACACCGCACCCGCTGCCCGGTACCACAACAGACTTCTGGAGGCTTATTTACGACTACAGCTGCACCTCGGTGGTGATGCTCAACCAGCTCAACCAGTCCAACTCTGCCTGGGTGAGTGGTGAGGCAGGAGCTAATAACACAGCTGGAGATTAAACTGTCAACACTTGTACTTTTATGATTAATGTCATTATGGTGAGCCTGACTTTCTAACCTATCAGTGTGCTGCTTGTAATTTAGCCACAGGCAACATGTGATAGCATCTTCATCACAGCTGGGCTTTGATTAGTGGCACACAGTGCATTTACTGTACAATAGAAGTTCTCATGACCCAGATACCATGAATTTAATTAAAAATACACACATAAATTTAATCTCAACATGTCCTCTTGGTAACTTTCCTCTGCATGCTGGGTCACACACACACACACATAGAAGTACATTTATTTTAGAGCAGCTTTTAACAGCATGTGCTTTATAGAAAATAGAATACACATCATGAGTTCAAATATTTATTATATTTATATTTATTTACTACGTCAATTTGAGTGTGTTTGTGTCCTTGTATTGTCACTGTGATAACAGAGTTTCAGAATGTCATATACATATATGAATTCATCAGTATAGAATCAATATAGAGAGAGAAGTTGTGGTGTCACATAGTGGCGACGGCGTGTCATCCTTCCTCCTGTTAATTAAGACCTGAATGTGAGACAGGCGCAGCGTGACGACGGGTTCCTGACCTTTACCGGGTGCTCTGCCAACATGTTTGTGCTCGTCGTGCGCTCACTCGTTTCATTTCCACGCTGCTGTAACACATTGTTATCTTTCCCTTCCGTGTTTGCTCACGCGTGGGTTCGTTAGGCTCTGCCATCGTTGCCAAACGCCGCTCCACCACTGTGTCATGTCAGATTCCTGCTCCACATCTCCACCGTGCCCGGCAGCCTCCTGCTGTCGCTTTAGTCTTCTGCTTCCATGTCTTGGTGCGGGTGGATAAACCGTTCATCCCTCCTACACACACACACACACACACACACTCTGAATGTATAAAGATGTGCCCTCCTGATGTTGTTAGTGCGTCTTCCTGCAGGGGTCGCTGTCAAACACAAATGATATCTTTGAAGCTGTGGTGTTTGATGTTCACTCTCCCAGGCCTGGCCGTGGTTTCCCACCCTGTTCATTTATAATGTGCTAATGGTAATGATTTCAGTTCATGAATAATTCAAACGAGGTGACCACTGCTTGACCGAGTGATTGTTCCGAGCTCCGTTGCACATGCCCCCCCCCCCTAAATTTAATTTGCGTTTGCTCTTTGTAGCTAATCATTGTCATTTAACTAATAGTCTTTGCTGTCAATACTCCAGTGTCTTGTTGTGGGCTTCAACATTGCTGCCTCCTGACATCGTGATTTGTTCTGCCTCTGGGAAGTGAGGGCTAATGACCTGTTTCCTCCTCCTCCTCCTCCTCCTCCTCCTCCTCCTCCTCCTCCTCCTCCTCCTTCTCTGCAGCCATGTCTGCAGTATTGGCCGGAGCCGGGGCTGCAGCAGTTTGGCCCCATGACGGTGGAGCTCCTGTCCAGGACGGCTGATGATGATGTCATCATTCGTCTCTTCCGGGTGCAGAATATCACTCGGGTAAGTGTAACCTAGAGCTGCAATGATTCATCGATTATTCACGATGACTTCGTCAAAATGTTCAACTATCTTGATAATAGATTCATCACTTTGGGTGTTTCAAAATTAAAATAAATCTCAGAGTTTTCAGCTTCTTAAATGTGAATATTTTCAGGTTTATTTGCTCCTTATAACAAAGAAACATTTGGGAGCATTGTCATTTGGAGGTCCATCAATCTGACATGTTATGGATCAAATAACTAATTAATCAATCAAAAGACAATGATTGACAAATGAGAATAATCATTAGTTGTAGCTCTAAACCTCCTGTTAATGAAGATGTCAGCATTACATCTGCTTCTGTTCCATTACTATTATTCTGTTGATCGTATGAAATTTGTCGGATATGATTCCTATTTTGGGACATTTGTGAAATTCTACATGAATTCACAGTAAATGTCTGGAATGCACGAGTAGTAGGAATTAATATTTCAGGAATCTCAGGAAAACAAAAACATTTTCCCAGGAAATCAACGAACATCTATTCTTTGTGCGGCTGCAAGCCTCACAGTGATCACTCAAATTTAACAGAACATCTTCATCAGGGCAGGACTGCTATATTTCTCTTGCTTGAAATATTAAAAGGTTCATTGAAATAAAAACAACTGCCATTTAAAGTCCATAAAAAGGTACAACTGCGACGCCTGCATGAGCTTTTTATTGCTTTGTCTTAATAGGTTGTGTTTTACTGGTGCACAACATGCAAACACATACAGTACATCTGCTGCTGTTTTATGATGGCTTATATCTATTTCATCTATGTTTTATGTTTGTTTTTGAAATATGATATTTGTATATTTTGATAATGGGAAACATTATTAATTTTCCCAGGAATCAGGAAATGGTCCTGATTGGATTCCCCAGAAATCCTGTTTCAAGAGATTGAACCCGAATGAGCAGCATGTCTATGTAACCACTTTCAGTTCAGCGCAGCCATGCTGTTCTCACTTATTATCTCCGCCAGCTGCGTGCAGTTCACAGGAAAAAATAGACAGTGAAAATGACTTTTGATCACAGTGTTAATCCTATATCTGACAAATCTGTCACCCCCACACTTTCAAAGTACAAACACCCTCCTGTCTCAATGTGTTGTGGAATATGACGCATGGCTTCATTCTAAAGAGTCCTGAATCATGTTATTTCACGTTATTTCATGTTATTTGTGTATATTTTTAAAGGCAAACATAGCAGCAGACACACTCCCTGTGTGAACTACAGTCACACACATTCAGTACATAAACATATAGATATAAAGATGTATAACAAAGCAGAAGACCCTGGGAACGTTCATCAGATAAGAGAGTGTGTTTCATATGAGAGCATGCTTTATGTTCAGCCAGTGTTTGTGGGGGTTTTGAAGGCTAAATAGTTTTCACAGTTCCTAATATGAACTGGTAGTTTATTCCATGGATGTGAGCCTGTAATCAACACAACCATCTGACACCTTAGTGAGTTACAGTCTACCCTCACTTCAGCTCTGGTATTTTAACTTACCGTTATTTTTATTTTTTAAGTTTTTTTATTATTTGTAACATTGGAACTACCAGAAATCTCCCCGAGAGTTCAATCTCTGTCCCAATAGAGTAACCTAGCAACAGCACATTGGTAGCTCATACACAGGTCTTTAAGTTGTCACTGATCATAGTTGTGCGAGTTAATGAATGTTTGTGACATTGTTCTTCAGTAAAAAAGTCCTGTGTGTAAACAGACAACAGGAAATCAAAATAAATCTACAGAAAACCTCCATCAAAAAAATGGCATCAGAATCTTTTCTTTAATCCAAAAACAGTCCAGTCTTATATCTGTGACTCTCTGTTTCCTCAGTCTGTCAGTCTCCGCCCACCTGATCCCTGTTCTCTCCTCCCAGTTTCCTGTCACCTCCCATTCTATACTATTATATATTATTATTATTATTATTATTATAATATATATTCTATATATATATATATTATATATACTATTTATGACGGCCAATCAAGACCTTGAAGCCAACTTCAGGACTCAGGGTTAAACAGAGACTCAAACCCCGTTTGCCCCCTATAGTGGCAGAAATGACAAACAGTGTGATCCACAATTAAATAATCACATGAATTTACTTCCATTAATAAAATGGAACAACAGACGTTAAAAGAAAGCAGGAGGACAAACAGCAAGTAGATTATGTCATAGATTTATGTAAAATAATGCACTGTTGTGTTTCCTGAGTGGAATAGTTCAGTATAGTACATGTTTTCTTTAGTTAGTTTAACCAAAATAACCAGTCCCAACCATTCCATTCTTTGGCCCTGTAGCGTTGGGTCACCGTGGCCACAGTCTATTCATATCATATAACAGCCACAAACCAAGCATGAAAACAAGAGCTCCTCAATGTCCTCTATTGTTGTCTGTTGTCGTCGCACAGGAACAACATCGCGTTAATGTCCTCACAAGATTCCCTATAACCACATTGCACTTGTCTTTTTCATTGAAAGGTGACAAATAAAATATATTATCATTATTATCATTATTATTGACATGAGTTATTATACTGATGAGTGTTACTGTGATAGAGTTTGAGGACCATTAAGCCGGATCAGTTGAGGGTGCACTCTCTCCAAACTGAAAATGCTCAACCATGACCATGAAAACTGGAATGTACCATTATTGAAGCATTGACTTACTTTCTATTCCAGAAGGAGAAGGGCTTTCATTTAAGTATAAACCAGAGAATCACTACTTTCTGCTTCTATCAGTGTTCTTAGTAAGATAAGATAAGATAAGATAGCTTTATTTATCTCACAGTGGAGAGAAAACGGCATTACAGCAGCTCAACAATAGATAAAAAACAAACAATACACAAGCAAGTAATACAGTAGGAAATTATTTACATATATATATAAAAGTATAAATATAAATATAAATATACATATGTAATAAGGTGCAGTTTCTCTCGGTGGTAAAAAAATTACAATGAGTGTAAACATGGCGTTATGGCAGACCAAAAATGAAATGGGACATAAACATCGTTATAATATAAATAGTATAGAAGCTCTCTGATAGTTCTGATAGTCAACAAAGTTAACTCAGCAGCAGATAACCCGGACACTCATCCTGGGTTAGTTAACACTCAGGAAAACCATCTGGATCTGCTTCATAATGTGCCGTGTCCTGTTGCAACATGACCACGCTGGTTGGTGTGTGAACACCATCAATGTTTTGTTGGGTTGGTGACTGTGTCAGGACGTTCAGACCCCGGGTCATCTTCCAGGCTCTTCTTACCCCTCTTGAATTCAGTTGCAACCACGTCAGCATGAGGGTCCTTGGGGTGGAAACCCTTTTTGTTCCGCACATGTTTGGTAACACTACGGTGACAATTTTGCCGATGTTCACTAGTCCTAACTTTCAAAGTCCTCAATTAGGTACCAACTGTGGGTTCATCGAGAAGGAAACAGTGCAGTTAATATCATGAGATGTGGAATTGAATGCATGCCAAGTTTAATTGCTCTGGCATTAGTCCTTCAGCCAAAGAACTTTTCAGCACCGCCCTCGTACTTGGTACTTGTCTCATCAGATGGTTCTTAAATGCAAAAGTGGAGCAGAGTGGCTACTGGCTACAACAGAGAAGGAGAGTGACATGGGTGAGAACCTGTGATTAGAATGAAAAAGCTACTTTGGCTGTTGCCGCACGACAGCCCTCTTGGAGTTTAGCATGCAGCATCTATGAGAAAATAGATTTTCTGGTCGGATAAGACAAAAATGTGAGGATTTCAAACACAGAAGTGATGATATAACACATTTCAATGTACAGCATTGAGTCAAATACTCCATGCTGTGTATTAAATAAATAAATTCAATTCCATTAAAATGACAGATTCTCTGTATGGAGAACATCCAGTTGTACTTCACTTAACCACTACAATAAAGAGTGGATGTTTCTATTCATTTTGATTGGAACAAACAAATTCCCTTGTGGCTGATAATCATATAGATGTTTTAAAGAGTTTGTGAGGAAGCACATGTGATGATTTACGGTTGATTTGCTGCTTGTCTTCTGTTACTCTACAGCTACAGGAAGGTCAGCTCGTGGTGCGTCACTTCCAGTTCCTGCGCTGGTCCCCATACCGCGACATACCCGACTCCAAGAAAGCCTTCCTCAGCCTCTTGGCTCAGGTTCACAACTGGCAGAGGGAGTGTGGAGAAGGACGCACCATAGTCCACTGTCTGTGAGTCCATGTGTCTCTCATACTGACTGTGTTTGTTTTTAATGGCCAATACTGGGATATCTTTTATTTTTGAGTGAAGTTGCAGATGAGTCTGTTTAGGTCATTTCTGACTTCTTATGAATTCAACAGCTGCTCATGAACTTTATTCTTGTCTGAATTTAAACTAGCTGTGAATTTTAAAAGCTGAAACAGACTGTCTTCTAACAATGTGCCAGACTGCATTCATATTATTCACCCTAATGCTATTATTTTAAACTCAGTGCTCACAAAAGTTCTTTCATTTTATTTATTTTTTCACTTTTTGAATCTCAATAACTCAGCATTACAGAAAAGAAAATGAATCCGTGTCCATATCATTATCTCAGATGTTTGATTTGTCCTCCATGTCCCAGGCTGCGTGTGAGACAGCTCACATCTGTTTAAGTCCCTCGCTCCTGTTTTATAATGAGAACTTGACTCAGATATTCATCTTGAGAGTCAGTTGGCCTTTTCTGACATCATCCTTGATCTGTGCTCAGTCAAACTGTGACATTTCACTCTGAGAGACTGTCTGAGCTGCTGCGTCACGTCTTTATCAAGTTACTCAACCCTCTCTGATCCTCCTGTTCCCTGTGTGTGTGTGTGTGTGATGCTCGTGAGCAGGAACGGTGGTGGCCGGAGTGGTACTTTCTGTGGCTGCACCATGATCCTGGAGATGATCCGTCACCACAGCGTGGTGGACGTCTTCTTCGCTGCCAAGACACTGCGCAACTCTAAGACAAACATGGTGGAGACAATGGTGAGAATGGAGTCTTTTTCTTACTCTTTGGCAACATATTATAACATCAGCCTCATTATATGCTGTGAAGAAACCTCTGTTAACCTAGTTAACCTAGTTAACACTCAGACAGATAAGAACAGAGACAGAGTGAACCAAGCCAGGGCGACCAGCTTGCTCAGGGGGATCACAGGCCTGTTTGGATGGGGAGGGGATTCAAACCACTAACCCTCCGGTTATAAGCCAAGTTACCTTTCCACTGATGATGATGAGGAGGAGGAGGACATGTGAGGCCACACATGTTTAAACTGATGTGAGTGGAGATAACGCAGGTTCATGTGAACGCTTCGTCAGGTGGATGAGACCTCACTCAGGACTCCTGTTGAATTACAGCTCAGTGTGTGATTCTCCATCATTGCTCGCACACAGAGCACGAGTACATGATACTTAGTTTTATTCTACACTAAATCCACATGTTGGAACATGAGTAAACAAAACAACATGTAAAGAAAAGCAGGAAGTGTGGGAGCATGTTTGGTTTGTGTCGTGTTTCTTTTATATTCACGAAGCAAAACCTTCTTCCTCGATGTGTTCTGCAGCTCTGACATTGTGGAGGAGGCGTTACCAATCTCTCCACCCACAGTCACCTCAACACATGAGGATGCACTGCAGCTGTACAACACACATGGTGGGATTTATGGAGGGAGATTACAGCATTATAAATTATACACCACGGATAAATCAGCTCAGTCAGAGTTAACTAGGCTTAGTCTATATCTATATACTGTATATATATATATATATATATATATATATATATATATAAAGCGTTCCCCGCACAGCGTTCCCTGCATCGTTTCAGGAAATCTCTAAACTCCCTGAAACGATGGCGTCTTTACCGGGAACTTTTTGAAAATGGCAAAAAAACGATTGTTTACGTTTGTGGGCGTGGCCTAAGAGAGGGATGCTCACTCTCAGTCACAACATGGCTGCCAAACAAGGAAAGACATATTTTGTCACTTGACAAAAAGCTCATCTAATAGAATCTGAGCATCTTAATATTCTTTACTTTGTCGTTTTGTGGCTGGAAACTGAAGCGTGCGTTGCTTTCTCACCAAAGGCCAAAGGAGAAATCAGCAACTTTTATCTCACACAGGAATTGTTGATCCACTGCTTCTTCCATTAGTGCCTTTTCTTTTTTTTAGACTTTTCATTTAAAAAACCTTTGTTCAGATTTTCTTCAGTGACACAAAGTTACCACATGAGGCAGCAGTAGACCAGCAGTGAGCTTGATCCATGTGAGTAAGTGGTTTAAAAACTCCAGCATCCAAGTGTGGGAGTTCTTTTAATGGCAGAATAAAGTAGAAATCATATTCTTACATTTCCATACACAAAAAAGCTGAACTTCACTAATGCTCATTATTAGCAGTAGTGCTATGCACTGGCCACCTGTCCAGGGTGTGACCCCACCTTTTGCCCTGTGCCGCCCTCATGTGGAGGATAAAGCGGTAGAAGATGAATGGAAAACCCTCTGAACCTCTCCTCTTTTCCTCAGGAGCAGTACCGGTTCTGCTATGAGCTGGCCCAGGAATACCTGGACTGCTTGGAAGCCAGATAGCACCTGTCCCACCCTTCTGGCTCCTCCTCTGGGGGAGGAGTGAGCCCAGATCCAACATCCTGGATTTCTACGTGTGGCTCCTTAGTACATGTATACAGCTCTGGTCATTTTAATTTGCCATGCTTGGATGAAGCGTTTGCCATAAAGACTGATTGAGAATGCTCACTGGATAATCTGGATAATCTGTAACATACACTGATTTACGACCTTATTTTTCCTTATTTATTTTTGTGCTTTTCTTTGGCTCTCTGATACGTCTTGTCCTCTTTTGTGCTGCTGTACATCTGCCAAGCCAGAGGACACGAACAGTTTTCTACATGACCGTTGTCTGAGCAGCAACACTTAGATGATGGGATACACAGAGCGCCGCTGTCTCCTGCCTTACAATAAACAAACACTGAAAGGGAACTACAGTTAATGTTTTGTGTTTGTTTGTAACATTGTAAATGGTGCAATCTGCTCTTAGTAAACATCCCATGTAGTATTGTACTATATTTGAACTTTATCGTTGGTGAATCTGATGATGGAATTTAGGGAAGGGAAGAAAAGTCACATGTGATGGACATATCTGTAAAGTACAGCTGTCCTGGACCTATTTTTCTCTTTATTTATTCTTTGTGTATATAGGTGGGTTTTTGGTTGTTTTTTTGCCCCTCCCCTCCAGATGTTTCTAGATGTATTAACGTTTTCTCAGTGTGCCAATCCAATCTCTCTGTGTCTGTAAATGGGGACCACTTCAGCATCTGCATGCCCAGTCTTCAGTGTTTGTTTTGTCTTCAGTCTGCTTCAGGAAGGATCCTCCTGCTCGTCCTGAGAGAGCTCCGTACCAATAACCACTTGTTGCTGTGAAAAGACGGACAAAACATTGTTGCTTTCTAAATTTGTATTTATTCAATGTCTTTCATTTTCTAAATAGTGTATAAAGCAGGAAAAAAGAAATAAAAGATCATGTTGTTGCTTAACAACCACACTTTTCCATGAGTGTTTTTTTTTTTTTACATGAACTCACTTCAAGGTAACAGCTGATATCACACAGCCAATGAAACAGCGCTGATCACCTCTATAGTCTGAAGCAACGGCATTTGCACTTTACAGGAGTTTAGCTGCCGTCTGTGTGTGTTAGTGTTGGGCAGATACATGAAGCAGACGCCAGCGCTGACACATGGAAACAGTCTAAAAGTGATTCTGTGACACAGAGAAGCAGCAGCAGCAGCATTTCATTCTGTTTTTAATCAGGATTCACAGTCGTCTTCCTTCCCCTCGTGTGTGCATGGGTTACGTCTGAGTTCCCACAGTCCATGAGGTTGATGAGGTCAATAAGAGTGAGTGTGACAGTGGTGTGTGTCCCTGTGATGGACTGACATCCTGTCCACAGTGTTCCCCGTGTATCAACCTATGTCAGCTGAGATTGGCACCGACACCCCCCGCGACTCTCATGTGGAGGATGAGTGAGTGAGTGAGTGAGTGAGTGAGTGAGTGAGAGGGTCAAATGAATCACAGCATACATTATCTCATGAACCGAGAGACAGAGAGAAACCCAACAATCCACACAGTGAGCAGACGCTGGGTTTAGAGGTTTAGCTGCACTTTGCTTATTCTTAAAAAAATACCACTATTCATTCTTTTGATAAGAGTTTAATTAACAACTTTAATTGAGTTTTATTTTATCATCTCCACCAATCGGAACCTCTTGCATTCAGAAAGCGTTTTTAATTGGAGAGTCTTGATGAAGCACATTTAATCTGTGATGTCACATCTAGTTGAGAGTGGGTTAGACCCCAGTGTACCGTCTGCACTCTACTACACTGACAGATGGTTTTCTCCCATAGATGCAGAGACGAGTGCAAAGGCAGTGGGGACGAGGGA
Organism: Solea solea; assembly: GCF_958295425.1. Taxonomy (NCBI): domain Eukaryota; kingdom Metazoa; phylum Chordata; class Actinopteri; order Pleuronectiformes; family Soleidae; genus Solea; species Solea solea. Next base: position 22,103,615 of record NC_081153.1, read on the forward strand.
ACTCCAGGAATAGTTGCACAATGTGATGGAGGTCAGAGGCCACACGGGGAGTTATTGTTCGGCTCTCACCATCAGGTTCAATTACACTCTGTCTTTCTGCTTCTTTGATTTGAAGGATCTTCTTTCTACTGCGGTTAAAAGATTATGCACGTTGGGTGAAGATGAAAAAAAAAACAACAACCGCCATTGTGCACAAAGGAACAAAGATCGCACAAACAACAAGCTTTGAAACTTGAAACGGCTTCTTTTGTCCGTGATGCTGCAAAGAAAACAAAAGTCCTCCGATATTCCCTCTTTTTTGCGACTGATCTGAATGCATTTGACTACACTGTGAGTCTCATTATCATATAAGCAGTGTCTCTAATTACCATAGGAGCCATTGTTTCAGTCTGAAAGGCTGCATTCAGGCACTGGAAGTGAGAATGTTCTACTTGACTAACTGTGTGTGTGTGTGTGTGTGTGTGCTTATCTCAATGGTTTCATTAATCACAGAACATTCTTCTTCTCTCACTCACACACACACACACACTATCATCATCCCAGGCAATCAACAGAAACAGATATTCTTTGTCCTGCATAAAAGTGGTAATACTGCTCAGTAATTAGTGAAAGTGCAGGTGCTATTGTTTCTCATTGTTTCTCAGTGTTTCTCAGTGTTTCCCAGAATATCTGCACGCACCACTGAACAGGTCATTATTCACTGGTGTTGTCTCAGTATTTGTTGTCAAACCCAGCGACTAAACGAACAAGGAGTCAAATTGTTCCAATTCTCTCTCGTTAGTTATTAATAACTGCACAAAAGAACCGACACAATGAGCCGTTTAAACTGATTTGTGAGCTCTGATAAAACATTTTAAAAACATGCTGGGCTGGTTTTTCCAACAGATCTGTGCTGGAGGAGGTCACACTTTAAAGCTGCAGTACGTGGGTTTTCATTGCTTTGGTGTGGATGTTATTATTCTGCCTCTGAAGTGGAGCCAGATTAGTCCTGTCTATACTCCACTGTCATGCAGTATTACCAGACCTGACTGAGGGAGCGTTTGCATGTATACAACAGCAGCCCAAAAAATAGTGTTTGTTTGTTTGTTTGTTTGTTTGTTTGTTTGTTGTTTGTTCTGCATTATAAGTCTCTTACTTGTATTTTCAGCTGTTTGCTCTTGACACTGAACGACAGTGGCTCAGTGGTAGAGTGAGTTGTGGGTTCGATTCCTGTCTCCACTAGTCTAAATGCTAACGTGTCCCTGAGCCTTTGCACCTGATTTAAATCATCCGCTCATCAGCAAGTTCTACCAAAACCTGATAACGACCCGTTCCTTTGAATCAGATTAGATTTGTTTGTGTGTGTGACCCGTGCTTATATTTGTGAGTCAGTTTATAATACTGACTTTGAACTGTTATTTGTGGAGTCACAAAAACATCACATGCTGCAGGGTTAATGGGACGGTGCAGGTTTTTGGAAGTGTGGTGAGTCTATGATGTGATCAGTATGTTTGCTCCATCACCTGTTTCTGCCTCGCTGTCTGCACAGTGAGAGTTGTTCATTTACCGCTGCCTCCATCAATAAGTCCAAATGTGTTATTTTATTGTGATGTTTGGTTTTACCTCAGTGACACAAAACTACAAAGAAAATCATAATAAATGAAACCAGCTGCTCCTGTGTGCCCACAAGCCAAACCGTTGTAGTAGAATAATTCTAATCCAACAATCTAAAGGAATAAAGCTGTGACATAAAGCAGCAAACATATTTCCACATGTTTGCAGTCATAGAATAGGTGTCTAAAACACAGGTGTCTGTGTCTCTGCTGTGTTATTAACGACAGTGATCAGGACAATATGATGCTGATTCTCACCAGTGGCCGACAGCTGGCTCCAGTACAGTTATTGCTGAATATGCGCCAGTGCTTCATACAACAACACTTCTAAAAACCTAAACTATCCCTTTAAAACCCACTAGGATGTCGTCATAACACCATAAAAACAGTGTTAGTGTTAAAGCAGCGGCTCTAATATGGACGGCTCCTTGTAAAGAATTCATCATGAAGCGTTTTAAATTGAAAATGAACCCCTGCATTAAAGCACAGTGTGACGTCCGCAACACGGTTAAATCCATAGAACACAGTGTGTTGTATTTGGTCTCGACCTGGTTCACTCACTGTCGCCTCGCCTCGCCTCGCCTCGCCACGCCACGGCACGGCACGGCACGGTTTAGGTTTAGGTTAGTTTTCCCACAACAAAAATAGAACGTACTCAACGTGGGTGGAGTCATCGCTGCACGGCTGCATGAAACTGCAGTGACTTCATTTTACACACACACACACACACACACACACAGCAGTTGTTTTCAGTGTAAATGAATCATTCAAATCAGTTAATTAGGAAGTACTTCCTCCATGACCGGAGCACCGACTCCGCCTGACAGCGGCAGGGTTTGTGATGCCGCGCCGGTCACGATACACCAGACTCCTCTGTTAATGTTGTTTATAATAAATAATAATGCTTGATTCTTGTGTCAATCAGTGGCCGGCAGTCTGACGTCACGCGTCGTACCTACTCAGCGCGCTTAGAACCTCGCCAGAGCAGGTACTGGTATCACTATGTTAGTGAGAAACCGCGTGACGAGGCGAGGCGAGGCGGTGGAAACGTGCCATAATACACATCATAGAGGAGCATGGAGGAACATGGATAAGCATGCGGGGGGAATGATGAGGAGCAAGGAGGAAGATGCAGGAGCCTAGGGGAGCATGGATAAATAGGCCCTGGCAGCCTGGCTACATAAGTGTATGATAGAAACATCCATACAAAGATGCATCACTTCCCCACTTCACTGGCTTTTTGTTAAAGGTCCATCCATACAGTGTTTCACCACATGAAACAATTAATATCTCTTTTATTGTGACACAGATGCACTATGGGAGGTGGATACACATGTATCTGTTCATCTCCCTGTGACTGATGGCAGATTCAATTGGAGCTCACTTTATCTCCATGAGATCTGTGGCATTAAATGAGATTACGTTCAGCAAGCATGTGAACTGTGGAAGCGTGTCTCGTCTCTTTACATGGTCAAATCAATAATGTCCCACAAGAGCTAGAAACATTCATTTTAAGATGGTGTGTTGTTTTTGTTCTCAGTCATTGATTATGTCAGGTGTGATGATAGAGACGACGACAGAGGCTGCAGTTTAATGGCAACTCTGCTCTTTGGTAAAACAGCTGGAGGCAGTGGTGAAAACCAGGGGCAGGAAGAAGAGTGATGACACTCTTCTCCCACCCACGGCATCATGTGTTGAGGTAGGAGGGACGATGCAAGACAATAATCACCCTTCCTTCATCCCAGTGTCTCTCTGTGTCACATGAAGCTCAGAGGGAAGCAGAGGACTCTGAGGTGGTGTCCTGGCCTGACCTGGTCACACCTGAGCTATGAATGAATGAATGAATGACACACGATCCACACCAACCTTAGATGAAACCACACTTGTTAAAGCTCTTTGTCGGCTGCTTGAAAACATAATGACAGTGGGTTAAAAAAAAGAAAAAGGTTTTCTTTATATATTGCTTTTTCCCCTTATTTATATCTTCATATATATATATACATATATATACATACATATATGTATATATGTATATGTATATATATACATACATATATATGTATATGTATATATATACGTACATATATCTATATATGTATATGTATATATATACATACATATATACGTATATATATATATATATATACACATATACGTATATATACAGTATATCACATTGTCACTTTAGATGACATCACCATGGCTTCCAGTTCCACTGTGAGGAACCTTGGAGTTCCTTTTGAGCAGGAAATGTCATTTGATTCACACATAAAACTCATTTCCAGAACAGCCTTCTTCCACCTGCGGAACATTATGAAAATTAGAAACATTCTGTCTTTACAGGATGCTGAAAAACTAGTTCATGCTTTTGTTACATCTAGATTAGATTACTGTAACTCCTTATTATCAGGACGTTCCAACAAGTCTGTTAGAACCCTTCAGTTCATTCAAAATGCTGCAGCACGAGTTCTGACAGGAACTAGAAAGAGAGACCATATAACTCCAGTGTTAGCTTCTCTACACTGGTTCCACCCACAGTTTAGAATTCAATTTAAAATCCTCCTCCTCACGTACAAAGCACCTAATGGTCACGCCCCTTCATACCTGAAAGACTTAGTCTTACCTTATCTCCCTAAGAGACCACTTAGGTCACAAAATACAGGTTTACTTGTGGTTCCCAGAGTCTGTAAGAGCAGAATGGGAGGCAGAGCCTTTAGTTACCAGGCTCCTCCTCTCCTGTGGAACCAGCTCCCAATGATAGTTCGGAGGCGGAGCCTCTCTCTGTATTTAAAGTTCGACTTAAAACTTAAGTTATAGTAAGCTTATAGTTAGAGCTGGTTCAGGGAAACCTGGACCAGCTCTTAGTTCTGCTGCTATAGACCTAGACTGCTGGGGGATTTTCCTGTGGTGCACGCACATTCACTCTCTCACATTCAGGGTATGAATATGACTTTTTATATGTCATTAACCTTGTCTCTTTCTCTCCCTAGTTTGTGTCCTTCCTTCCTTCCTTCCCTCTCTCTCTCTCTCTGTATTCTCATCTTGCAGGTTGCAGGATCCAGATCCAGTTTTCGAGGCTATCCACATCATACATATCATCACCATTATTATTGTGCTATAATTAAAAAGTCGCTATCATTAACTGTATAAACTTGTAACCTGATACAGTTGTTGTGTATCTGCTCCTGGTCTCTCTCTCTCTTCTGTCTCTACCTCATCTCCCTCTTGTCCTTTCTCTCCCCCCTTTCTGTCCCCCACCTCTCCTCTGTCCCCCATTTTCCTTTCACCCCAACCGGTCGAGGCAGATGCTGCACATGTGTGAGTCTGGTTCTGTCAGAGATTTCTTCTTCTGTTAAGAGGAGTTTATTCTCTCCACTGATGCCTAGAACTGTTGTGTTTCTCTGCTCTCCTTGATGTTGTCTATGTACAGACCTGAGATCATGTATGTTAGGATTTGGCGCTATACAAATAACATTGAATATATATATATATATATATATATATATATATATATATATATTTACATGTACATATATATATATATATACATATATACATGTGTAGGAAATACATACAGATTAGGAGCATGACAAGCAGCAAAATAGGAAATAGGGTGTGTAGCACATTTGACTTAGTGGTATTTAAATGGAGTCGTTTCAAGGGCAATCCTTCTGGAAATGCTTATAAACTTGCCTAACAAATTTAATCTAGATTAAAATCGCTGTCTCTTTTTTCCTCATACACTTCTTCATTTTAGATCTAATATAAATTGTCCTTCAGTTGTATTGCTGCAGGTAAACCTCCCTCCGAGATTATTTATTGACACAAAATTTTCCAGAAATAGATATTGAAGTTTTGACATAATTGTCCTTGAAGGAAGCTGTGGAAAAAGTCTTTACACTGTGGTGGTAAATAACAAACTCTGGTACATAACATAACATAACATCCATTGAGGGACAGGTTTTATTATGGCTTTAGTATTATTATTGTTATTATTATTGTTATTAATAATTATTGTATGTTTGTTTTGAAAATTGTATTTGACTCCGGTTAAAATTCCAAGAACCACCAGAGGAAGCTTACAAACCACTGGTGGTACTTGTCCCACAGTTTGAGAACCTTCTGCCTATTATTTCCTGGTGTTTCCTCAGGTCCTTTGTCTGAGAAGTATTCATCAAGCCATGTGAACGTAACTCAGTGTGGGTGACGATGTTCTAATGTAAAGCACTCTGTGTTGCATTTTAAATGTAGAAACAACGATTGAGAGCATGAGCTACTAGAACTTTTTAAAGGTGACATATGCACATGTACATACGTAAGGACAAATGAAAGGCCTTGTTTATTTTAGCTGAAACTGGATATGATGTGAATAATCTGGTAATCTGGTTCTGCTTTTATTCAACTCTTCACCATCATTTCTTTTTTAGTTTAAATCTGGAATGGAAATGAACATCCGCCTTTAAGCTTTAGCTGTGGCCCTGTTTTTGTCTCTTTGTACTCAGATGTAATTGTATGAAAAAAAGGAGACGCCACACAAATCTTCAGATATCTAAGGAGGCCAATAAGGAGGAAAATGTCTAAAATGACCCAAAATGAAATGAAATAAATGAAGATAAACTGTGGGCTCTTGTAAGAGGAGGAGTGCTCCTATAAACAACACAAACACAGCATAGAAAACAACATGATAAACTCATTGTGTAAATCAACATTTTGTCCCACTGTCCCCTTAAACAATGACATGCTAACCTATGACTTTTTTGTCAAAATTTGGATTAAATTAATTAATTAATTAATTAATTAATTCATTAAATTAATATGACTTTTGTGACTGATTTTGGACGACATACTATACTATGACCTTTTTGTCTCATTTTGGACGACATACTATACTATGACCTTTTTGTCTCATTTTGGACGACATACTAAACTATGACTTTTTTGTCTCATTTTGGACGACATACTATACTATGACTTTTTTGTCTCATTTTGGACGACATACGATACTATGACTTTTTTGTCTCATTTTGGACGACATACTATAATATGACTTTTGTGACTGATTTTGGAAGACAAACTATACTATGACTTTTTTGTCACTTTTTGGACGACATACTATACTATGACTTTTTTGTCTCATTTTGGACGACATACTATACTATGACTTTTTTATCTAATTTTGGACGACATACGATACTATGACTTTTTTGTCTCATTTTGGACGACATACTATAATATGACTTTTGTGACTGATTTTGGAAGACAAACTATACTATGACTTTTTTGTCGATTTTTGGACAACATACAACACTTTGACTTTTTTGTCACATTTTGGACGACATACTAAAGTATAACTTTTTTGTCTCTTTGGACAACATATGATACGATGACTTTTTTGTCACATTTTGGACGACATACGATACTATGACTTTTTTGTCTCATTTTAGACGACATAATATACTATGACTTTTTTGTCACGTTTGGACGACAAACTATACTTTGACTTTTTTGTCACATTTTGGACGACATACTAAAGTATGACTTTTTTGTCTCATTTTGGACGACATACTATACTATGACTTTTTGTCTCATTTTGGACGACATACTATACTATGACTTTTTTGTCTCATTTAGGACGATATACTATACTATGACTTTTTTATCTCATTTTGGACGACATACTATACTATGACTTTTTTGTCTCATTTTGGACGACATACTATACTATGACTTTTTTATCTAATTTTGGACGACATACTTTACTATGACTTTTTTGTCTCATTTTGGACGACATACGATACTATGACTTTTTTGTCTCATTTTGGACGACATACTATAATATGACTTTTGTGACTGATTTTGGAAGACAAACTATACTATGACTTTTTTGTCACTTTTTGGACGACATACTATACTATGACTTTTTTGTCTCATTTTGGACGACATACTATACTATGACTTTTTTATCTAATTTTGGACGACATACGATACTATGACTTTTTTGTCTCATTTTGGACGACATACTATAATATGACTTTTGTGACTGATTTTGGAAGACAAACTATACTATGACTTTTTTGTCGATTTTTGGACGACATACAACACTTTGACTTTTTTGTCACATTTTGGACGACATACTAAAGTATAACTTTTTTGTCTCTTTGGACAACATATGATACGATGACTTTTTTGTCACATTTTGGACGACATACGATACTATGACTTTTTTGTCTCATTTTAGACGACATAATATACTATGACTTTTTTGTCACGTTTTGGACGACAAACTATACTTTGACTTTTTTGTCACATTTTGGACGACATACTAAAGTATGACTTTTTTGTCTCATTTTGGACGACATACTATACTATGACTTTTTGTCTCATTTTGGACGACATACTATACTATGACTTTTTTGTCTCATTTAGGACGACATACTATACTATGACTTTTTTATCTCATTTTGGACGACATACTATACTATGACTTTTTTGTCTCATTTTGGACGACATACTATACTATGACTTTTTTATCTAATTTTGGACGACATACTTTACTATGACTTTTTTGTCTCATTTTGGACGACATACTATACTATGACTTTTTTGTCTCATTTTGGACGACATACTATACTATGACTTTTTTATCTAATTTTGGATGACATACTATAATATGACTTTTGTGACTGATTTTGGAAGACAAACTATACTATGACTTTTTTGTCGCATTTTGGACGACATACTATACTATGACTTTTTTGTCTCATTTTGGACGACATACTATAATATGACTTTTGTGACTGATTTTGGAAGACAAACTATACTATGACTTTTTTGTCGATTTTTGGATGTCATACTATAGTATGACTTTTTTGTCTCATTTTGGACGACATACTATACTATGACTTTTTTGTCTCATTTTGGACGACATACTATACTATGACTTTTTTGTCTCATTTTGGACGACATACTATACTATGACTTTTTTGTCTCATTTTGGACGACATACTATACTATGACTTTTTTGTCTCATTTTGGACGACATACTATACTATGACTTTTTTGTCGCAATTTGAATGTCATACTATACTATGACTTTTTGTCTCATTTTGGACGACATACTATACTATGACTTTTTTGTCTCATTTTGGACGACATACTATACTATGACTTTTTTGTCACTTTTTGGACGACGTACTATACTATGACTTTTTTGTCGCATTTTGGACGACATACTATACTATGACATTTTTCACCGATTTTTGGATGTCATACTATAGTATGACTTTTTGTCTCATTTTGGACGACATACTATACTATGACTTTTTTGTCTCATTTTGGACGACATACTATACTATGACTTTTTTGTCTCATTTTGGACGACATACTATACTATGACTTTTTTGTCTCATTTTGGACGACATACTATACTATGACTTTTTTGTCTCATTTTGGACTACATACTATACGATGACGTTTTTGTCGCAATTTGAACGACATACTATACTATGACTTTTTGTCTCATTTTGGACGACATACTATACTATGACTTTTTTGTCTCATTTTGGACGACATACTATACTATGACTTTTTTGTCACTTTTTGGACGACGTACTATACTATGACTTTTTTGTCGCATTTTGGACGACATACTATACTATGACATTTTTCACCGATTTTGGACGACATACTATACTATGACTTTTTTGTCACTTTTTGGACGACATACTATACTATGACTTTTTGTCTCATTTTGGACGACATACTATACTATGACATTTTTCACCGATTTTGGACGACATACTATACTATGACTTTTTTGTCACTTTTTGCACGACATACTATACTATGACTTTTTGTCTCATTTTGGACGACATACTATACTATGACTTTTTTGTCTCATTTTGGACGACATACTATACTACGACTTTTTTGTCACTTTTTGGACGAGATACTATACTATGACTTTTTTGTCGCATTTTGGACGACATACTATAATATGACTTTTGTGACTGATTTTGGAAGACAAACTATACTATGACATTATTGACCGATTTTGGACGACATACTATACTATGACTTTTTTGTCTCATTTTGGACGACATACTATACTATGACTTTTTTGTCTCATTTTGGACGACATACTATACTATGACTTTTTTGTCACTTTTTGGACGACATACTATACTATGACTTTTTTGTCTCATTTTGGACGAAATACTATACTATGACTTTTTTGTCTCATTTTGGAAGACAAACTATACTATGACTTTTTTGTCGATTTTTGGACGACATACTATACTATGACTTTTTTGTCTCATTTTGGCTGACATACTATACTATGACTTTTTTGTCTCATTTTGGACGACATACTATACTATGACTTTTTTGTCTCATTTTGGACGACATACTTTACTATGACTTTTTTGTCACTTTTTGGACAACATACTATACTATGACTTTTTTGTCTCATTTTGGACGACATACTATACTATGACTTTTTTGTCTCATTTTGGACGACATATTAAACTATGACTTTTTTGTCTCATTTTGGACGACATACTAAACTATGACTTTTTTGTCTCATTTCGGACGACATACTTTACTATGACTTTTTTGTCACTTTTTGGACGACATACTATAATATGACTTTTGTGACTGATTTTGGAAGACAAACTATAATATGACTTTTGTGACTGATTTTGGAAGACATACTTTACTATGACTTTTTTGTCTCATTTTGGACGACATACAACACTATGACTTTTTTGTCTCTTTTTGGACGACATACTAACCTATGACTTTTTTGTCTCATTTTGGACGACATACTATACACTGACTTTTTTGTCTCATTTTGGAAGACAAACTATACTATGACTTTTTTGTCGATTTTTGGACGACATACTATACTATGACTTTTTTGTCTCATTTTGGAAGACAAACTATACTATGACTTTTTTGTCAATTTTTGGACGACATACTATACTATGACTTTTTTGTCTCATTTTGGACGACATACTATACTATGAATTTTTTGTCTCATTTTGGACGACTTACTAAAGTATGACCTTTTTGTCTCATTTTGGACTACATACTAACCTATGACTTTTTTGTCTCATTTTGGACGACATACTATACACTGACTTTTTTGTCTCATTTTGGAAGACAAACTATACTATGACTTTTTTGTCGATTTTTGGACGACATACTATACTATGACTTTTTTGTCTCATTTTGGAAGACAAACTATACTCTGACTTTTTTGTCAATTTTTGGACGACATACTATACTATGACTTTTTTGTCTCATTTTGGACGACATACTATACTATGACTATTTTGTCACGTTTTGGACGACAAACTATTCTTTGACTTTTTTGTCACATTTTGGAAGACATACTAAAGTATGACTTTTTTGTCTCTTTTTGGACGACATACGATACTATGACTTTTTTGTCACATTGTGGACAACATACTATAATATGACATTTTTGTCGCATTTTGGACGACATACTATACTATGACATTTTTGACCGATTTTGGACGACATACTATACTATGACTTTTTTGTCTCATTTTAGACGACATACTATACTATGACTTTTTTGTCACTTTTTGGACGACATACTATACTATGACTTTTTTGTCACTTTTTGGACGACATACTATACTATGACTTTTTTGTCTCATTTTGGACGACATACTATACTATGACTTTTTTGTCTCATTTTGGACTACATACTATACGATGACTTTTTTGTCACAATTTGAACGACATACTATACTATGACTTTTTGTCTCATTTTGGACGACATACTATACTATGACTTTTTTGTCTCATTTTGGACGACATACTATACTACGACTTTTTTGTCACTTTTTGAACGACATACTTTACTATGACTTTTTTGTCGCATTTTGGACGACATACTATACTATGACATTTTTGACCGATTTTGGACGACATACTATACTATGACTTTTTTGTCTCATTTTGGACGACATACTATACTATGACTTTTTTGTCTCATTTTGGACGACATACTATACTATGACTTTTTTGTCACTTTTTGGACGACATACTATACTATGACTTTTTTGTCTTATTTTGGACGACATACTATACTATGAATTTTTTGTCTCATTTTGGACGACTTACTAAAGTAGGACCTTTTTGTCTCATTTTGGACTACATACTAACCTATGACTTTTTTGTCTCATTTTGGACGACATACTATACTATGACTTTTTTGTCTCATTTTGGAAGACAAACTATACTATGACTTTTTTGTCGATTTTTGGACGACATACTATACTATGACTTTTTTGTCTCATTTTGGCTGACATACTATACTATGACATTTTTGACCGATTTTGGACGACATACTATACTATGACTTTTTTGTCTCATTTTGGACGACATACTATACTATGACTTTTTTGTCTCATTTTGGACGACATACTATACTATGACTTTTTTGTCACTTTTTGGACGACATACTATACTATGACTTTTTTGTCTCATTTTGGACGACATACTATACTATGAATTTTTTGTCTCATTTTGGACGACTTACTAAAGTATGACCTTTTTGTCTCATTTTGGACTACATACTAAACTATGACTTTTTTGTCTCATTTCGGACGACATACTTTACTATGACTTTTTTGTCACTTTTTGGACGACATACTATAATATGACTTTTGTGACTGATTTTGGAAGACAAACTATAATATGACTTTTTTGACTGATTTTGGAAGACATACTTTACTATGACTTTTTTGTCTCATTTTGGACGACATACTATACTATGACATTTTTGACCGATTTTGGACGACATACTATACTATGACTTTTTTGTCTCATTTTGGACGACATACTATACTATGACTTTTTTGTCTCATTTTGGACGACATACTATACTATGACTTTTTTGTCACTTTTTGGACGACATACTATACTATGACTTTTTTGTCTCATTTTGGACGACATACTATACTATGAATTTTTTGTCTCATTTTGGACGACTTACTAAAGTATGACCTTTTTGTCTCATTTTGGACTACATACTAAACTATGACTTTTTTGTCTCATTTCGGACGACATACTTTACTATGACTTTTTTGTCACTTTTTGGACGACATACTATAATATGACTTTTGTGACTGATTTTGGAAGACAAACTATAATATGACTTTTTTGACTGATTTTGGAAGACATACTTTACTATGACTTTTTTGTCTCATTTTGGACGACATACTATACTATGACTTTTTTGTCTCTTTTTGGACGACATACTATACTATGACTTTTTTGTCTCATTTTGGACGACATACTATACTATGAATTTTTTGTCTCATTTTGGACGACTTACTAAAGTATGACCTTTTTGTCTCATTTTGGACTACATACTAACCTATGACTTTTTTGTCTCATTTTGGACGACATACTATACTATGACTTTTTTGTCTCATTTTGGACGACATACTATACTATGACATTTTTGACCGATTTTGGACGACATACTATACTATGACTTTTTTGTCTCATTTTGGACGACATACTATACTATGACTTTTTTGTCTCATTTTGGACGACATACTATACTATGACTTTTTTGTCACTTTTTGGACGACATACTATACTATGACTTTTTTGTCTCATTTTGGACGACATACTATACTATGAATTTTTTGTCTCATTTTGGACGACTTACTAAAGTATGACCTTTTTGTCTCATTTTGGACTACATACTAAACTATGACTTTTTTGTCTCATTTCGGACGACATACTTTACTATGACTTTTTTGTCACTTTTTGGACGACATACTATAATATGACTTTTGTGACTGATTTTGGAAGACAAACTATAATATGACTTTTTTGACTGATTTTGGAAGACATACTTTACTATGACTTTTTTGTCTCATTTTGGACGACATACTATACTATGACTTTTTTGTCTCTTTTTGGACGACATACTATACTATGACTTTTTTGTCTCATTTTGGACGACATACTATACTATGAATTTTTTGTCTCATTTTGGAAGACAAACTATACTATGACTTTTTTGTCGATTTTTGGACGCCATACTATACTATGACTTTTTTGTCTCATTTTGGAAGACAAACTATACTATGACTTTTTTGTCAATTTTTGGACGACATACTATACTATGACTTTTTTGTCTCATTTTGGACGACATATTAAACTATGACTTTTTCGTCTCATTTTGGACGACATACTAAACTATGACTTTTTTGTCTCATTTTGGACGACATACTATACTATGACTATTTTGTCACGTTTTGGACGACAAACTATTCTTTGACTTTTTTGTCACATTTTGGACGACATGCTAAAGTATGACTTTTTTGTCTCTTTTTGGACTACATACTAACCTATGACTTTTTTGTCTCATTTTAGACGACATACTATACTATGACTTTTTTGTCTCATTTTGGAAGACAAACTATACTATGACTTTTTTGTCACTTTTTGGACGACATACTATACTATGACTTTTTTGTCTCATTTTGGACGACATACTATACTATGACTTTTTTGTCTCATTTTGGACTACATACTATACGATGACTTTTTTGTCGCAATTTGAACGACATACTATACTATGACTTTTTGTCTCATTTTGGACGACATACTATACTATGACTTTTTTGTCTCATTTTGGACGACATACTATACTATGACTTTTTTGTCACTTTTTGGACGACATACTATACTATGACTTTTTTGTCGCATTTTGGACTACATACTATACTATGACATTTTTCACCGATTTTGGACGACATACTATACTATGACTTTTTTGTCACTTTTTGGACGACATACTATACTATGACTTTTTTGTCACTTTTTGGACGACATACTATACTATGACTTTTTTGTCGCATTTTGGACTACATACTATACTATGACATTTTTCACCGATTTTGGACGACATACTATACTATGACTTTTTTGTCACTTTTTGGACGACATACTATACTATGACTTTTTGTCTCATTTTGGACGACATACTATACTATGACATTTTTCACCGATTTTGGACGACATACTATACTATGACTTTTTTGTCACTTTTTGGACGACATACTATACTATGACTTTTTGTCTCATTTTGGACGACATACTATACTATGACTTTTTTGTCTCATTTTGGACGACATACTATACTATGAGATTTTTGACCGATTTTGGACGACATACTATACTATGACTTTTTGTCTCATTTTGGACGACATACTATACTATGACTTTTTTGTCTCATTTTGGACGACATACTATACTATGACTTTTTTGTCACTTTTTGGACGACATACTATACTATGACTTTTTTGTCGCATTTTGGACTACATACTATACTATGACATTTTTCACCGATTTTGGACGACATACTATACTATGACTTTTTTGTCACTTTTTGGACGACATACTATACTATGACTTTTTTGTCACTTTTTGGACGACATACTATACTATGACTTTTTTGTCGCATTTTGGACTACATACTATACTATGACATTTTTCACCGATTTTGGACGACATACTATACTATGACTTTTTTGTCACTTTTTGGACGACATACTATACTATGACTTTTTGTCTCATTTTGGACGACATACTATACTATGACATTTTTCACCGATTTTGGACGACATACTATACTATGACTTTTTTGTCACTTTTTGGACGACATACTATACTATGACTTTTTGTCTCATTTTGGACGACATACTATACTATGACTTTTTTGTCTCATTTTGGACGACATACTATACTATGAGATTTTTGACCGATTTTGGACGACATACTATACTATGACTTTTTTGTCGCATTTTGGACGACATACTATACTATGACATTTTTGACCGATTTTGGACGACATACTATACTATGACTTTTTTTGTCTCATTTTGGACGACATACTATACTATGACTTTTTTGTCTCATTTTGGACGACATACTATACTATGACTTTTTTGTCACTTTTTGGACGACATACTATACTATGACTTTTTTGTCTCATTTTGGACGACATACTATACTATGACTTTTTTGTCTCATTTTGGACGACTTACTAAAGTATGACTTTTTTGTCACTTTTTGGACGACATACTATACTATGACTTTTTTGTCACTTTTTGGACGACATACTATACTATGACTTTTTGTCTCATTTTGGACGACATACTATACTATGACATTTTTCACCGATTTTGGACGACATACTATACTATGACTTTTTTGTCACTTTTTGGACGACATACTATACTATGACTTTTTGTCTCATTTTGGACGACATACTATACTATGACTTTTTTGTCTCATTTTGGACGACATACTATACTATGAGATTTTTGACCGATTTTGGACGACATACTATACTATGACTTTTTTGTCGCATTTTGGACGACATACTATACTATGACATTTTTGACCGATTTTGGACGACATACTATACTATGACTTTTTTTGTCTCATTTTGGACGACATACTATACTATGACTTTTTTGTCTCATTTTGGACGACATACTATACTATGACTTTTTTGTCACTTTTTGGACGACATACTATACTATGACTTTTTTGTCTCATTTTGGACGACATACTATACTATGACTTTTTTGTCTCATTTTGGACGACTTACTAAAGTATGACCTTTTTGTCTCATTTTGGACGACATACTAACCTATGACTTTTTTGTCTCATTTTGGACGACATACTATACTATGACTTTTTTGTCTCATTTTGGACGACATACTTTACTATGACTTTTTTGTCACTTTTTGGACAACATACTATACTATGACTTTTTTGTCTCATTTTGGACGACATACTATACTATGACATTTTTGTCTCATTTCGGACGACATACTTTACTATGACTTTTTTGTCACTTTTTGGACGACATACTATAATATGACTTTTGTGACTGATTTTGGAAGACAAACTATAATATGACTTTTGTGACTGATTTTGGAAGACATACTTTACTATGACTTTTTTGTCTCATTTTGGACAACATACTATACTATGACTTTTTTGTCGCATTTTGGGGCTACATACTATAATATGACTTTTGTGACTGATTTTGGAAGACATACTATACTATGACTTTTTTGTCAATTTTTGGACGACATACTTTACTATGACTTTTTTGTCAATTTTTGGACGACATACTATACTATGACTTTTTTGTCTCATTTTGGACGACATATTTAACTATGACTTTTTCGTCTCATTTTGGACGACATACTAAACTATGACTTTTTTGTCTCATTTTGGACGACATACTATACTATGACTATTTTGTCTCTTTTTGGACGACATACGATACTATGACTTTTTTGTCACATTGTGGACGACATACTATAATATGACATTTTTGTCGCATTTTGGACGACATACTATACTATGACATTTTTGACCGATTTTGGACGACATACTATACTCTGACTTTTTTGTCTCATTTTAGACGACATACTATACTATGACTTTTTTGTCACTTTTTGGACGACATACTATACTATGACTTTTTTGTCTCATTTTGGACGACATATTAAACTATGACTTTTTCGTCTCATTTTGGACGACATACTATACTATGACTTTTTTGTCTCATTTTGGACGACATACTATACTATGACTTTTTTGTCACTTTTTGGACGACATACTATACTATGACTTTTTTGTCTCATTTTGGACGACATACTATACTATGACTTTTTTGTCTCATTTTGGACGACTTACTAAAGTATGACCTTTTTGTCTCATTTTGGACTACATACTAACCTATGACTTTTTTGTCTCATTTTGGACGACATACTATACTATGACTTTTTTGTCTCATTTTGGACGACATACTAAACTATGACTTTTTTGTCTCATTTTGGACGACATACTATACTATGACTTTTTTGTCTCATTTTGGACGACATACTTTACTATGACTTTTTTGTCTCATTTTGGACGACATATTAAACTATGACTTTTTTGTCTCATTTTGGACGACATACTAAACTATGACTTTTTTGTCTCATTTCGGACGACATACTTTACTATGACTTTTTTGTCACTTTTTGGACGACATACTATAATATGACTTTTGTGACTGATTTTGGAAGACAAACTATAATATGACTTTTGTGACTGATTTTGGAAGACATACTTTACTATGACTTTTTTGTCTTATTTTGGACGACATACTATACTATGACTTTTTTGTCTAATTTTGGACGACATACTATACTATGACTTTTTTGTCGCATTTTGGGGCTACATACTATAATATGACTTTTGTAACTGATTTTGGAAGACATACTATACTATGACTTTTTTGTCAATTTTTGGACTACATACTATACTATGACTTTTTTGTCTCATTTTGGACGACATATTAAACTATGACTTTTTCGTCTCATTTTGGACGACATACTAAACTATGACTTTTTTGTCTCATTTTGGACGACATACTATACTATGACTATTTTGTCACGTTTTGGACGACAAACTATTCTTTGACTTTTTTGTCACATTTTGGACACATACTAAAGTATGACTTTTTTGTCTCTTTTTGGACGACATACGATACTATGACTTTTTTGTCACATTGTGGACGACATACTATAATATGACATTTTTGTCGCATTTTGGACGACATACTATACTATGACTTTTTTGTCACTTTTTGGACGACATACTATACTATGACTTTTTTGTCACTTTTTGGACGACATACTATACTATGACTTTTTTGTCTCATTTTGGACGACATACTATACTGTGACTTTTTTGTCTCATTTTGGACGACATACTATACTATGACTTTTTGTCTCATTTTGGACGACATACTATACTATGACTTTTTTGTCTCATTTTGGACGACATACTATACTATGACTTTTTTGTCTCATTTTGGACGACATACTATACTATGACTTTTTTGTCACTTTTTGGACGACATACTATACTTTGACATTTTTGTCGACATACTATACTATCGACTTTTTTGTCTCATTTTGGCTGACATACTATACTATGACTTTTTTGTCTCATTTTGGACGACATACTATACTATGACTTTTTTGTCGACATACTAAACTATGACTTTTTTTGTCTCATTTTGGACGACATCCATACTATGACTTTTTTGTCACTTGTTGGACGACATACTATGACTTTATTGTCACTCATTTTTTTTCGGAAGAGTTTTCGGAAGTGATTTTGTTTGCTTTTAAGGTTTTTAGTAACACACGCAAATATATTGGTAGACACATACCTCCAGTGGGATTTGAACCCATGATGTCTTGAGTCGTGATGCAACGTCCTTGTCCACTGAACCATCTTCAGCGCTGGTGATTTTCCTGACAGTGACAGAGGATCACATCAAATAAGTGAACTGATGAGGGATCAAACAGTTTGTCCTCGAAATTCAACGGTTAATTTTTTGGAAAACTCTGACCAAGATGAGAAACCAAGACATTCAGAGTAAGAGCATGAAGACAAGTATCTCAGTCCACCAACGAGATGACTTGTATCTCTGAGGTTATAAGTTGTAATCTTACAATGAACTGAAGTACACACACTTTTAAAACTTTAGACTCAAGACAACTTAAAATCACCAAGAAAGGGATTTTATGCAGCTCAGTCTAAATAGCTTCTGCTGTAAGAGTCAGACTAGTATGCTTGAGATTGTGAGTTCAAATCCTATAATGAAGTGCACTTTTTTAGTTTAAGCTTAAATGAAAACAGTCAAAGGATCTAAGCAAAACACAGGAAATGAAGAAGCAGGTGGCTCATTGGACAAAAACACTGCTTTGAAGTTCTAAAGTCATGGGTTCAGTTCTTATAAAGAACAAAATAACTGAAAGTTCAACATCCAAAGTCAAGATTGAAAGGTGATGAAAAGTCCTGCCAACACCAGGAACCTGTGGTGTGGTGGCTTTGTTCATGACTGTATGGCTGTGAGGTCTGCAAGGTAGTGGGTTCAATTCCACTAATGCACAGTTCAAAATGTGGATGACTTTGTCACATTTTGGACGACATACTAAAGTATGACTTTTATGTCTCATTTTGGACTACATACTAAGTCCAAAAGGTGACAAAAAAGTCATAGGTTAGTATGTCATCCAAAATGTGACAAAAAAGTCATAGTATAGTATGTCGTCCAAAATGAGACAAAAAGGTCATAGTATAGTATGTCGTCCAAAATGAGACAAAAAGGTCATACTTTAGTATGTCGTCCAGAATGGGACAAAAAAGTCATAGTATAGTATGTTGTCCAAAAAGTGACAAAAAAGTCATAGGTTAGTATGTCGTCCAAAATAAGACAAAAATGTCATACTTTAGTATGTCGTCCAAAATGAGACAAAAAAGTCATAGTATAGTATGTTGTCCAAAATGTGACAAAAAAGTCATAGTAAAGTATGTCGTCCAAAAGGTGACAAAAAACTCATAGTATAGTACGTCGTCCAAAATGAGACAAAAAGTCATAGTATAGTATGTCGTCCAAAATGAGACAAAAAAGTCATAGTATAGTATGTCGTCTAAAATGAGACAAAAAAGTCATATTATAGTATGTCGTCCAAAATCAGTCAGAAAAGTCATAGTATAGTATGTCGTCCAAAATGAGACAAAAAGGTCATAGTATAGTATGTCATCCAAAATGTGACAAAAATGTCATAGTATAGTATGTCGTGCAAAATGTGACAAAAATGTCATAGTATAGTATGTCGTCCAAAATGAGACAAATAAGCACTAGTATAGTATGTCGTCCAAAATGCGACAGAAAAGTCATAGTATAGTATGTCGTCCAAAAAGTGACAAAAAAGTCATAGGTTAGTATGTCGTCCAAAATGAGACAAAAAGGTCATAGTATAGTATGTCGTCCAAAAAGTTACAAAAAAGTCATAGTATAGTTTGTCGTCCAAAATTAGACAAAAAAGTCATAGTATAGTATGTCGTCCAAAATAACACAAAAAAGTCATAATATAGTATGTCGTCCAAAAAGTGACAAAAAAGTCATAGTATAGTATGTCGTCTGAAATGAGACAAAAAAGTCATAGTATAGTAAGTCGCCCAAAATGTGACAAAAAAGTCATAGGTTAGTATGTCGTCCAAAATGAGACAAAAAGGACATACTTTAGTATGTCGTCCAAAATGAGACAAAAAAGTCATAGTATAGTATGTCGTCCAAAATGAGACAAAAAGGTCATAGTATAGTATGTCGTCCAAAATTAGACAAAAAAGTCATAGTATAGCATGTCGTCCAAAAGGTGACAAAAAAGTCATACTTTAGTATGTCGTCCAAAATGACACAAAACAATCATATTATAGTATGTCGTCCAAAATGTGACAGGAAAGTCATAGTATAGTATGTCGTCCAAAAAGTGACAAAAAAGTCATAGGTTAGTATGTCGTCCAAAATGAGACAAAAAGGTCATAGTATAGTATGTCGTCCAAAATGTGACAAAAAAGTCATAGTATAGTATGTCGTCCAAAATGAGACAAAAAAGTCATAGTATAGTATGTCGTCCAAAATAACACAAAAAAGACATAATATAGTATGTAGTCCAAAATAACACAAAAAAGTCATAATATAGTATGTAGTCCAAAAAGTGACAAAAAAGTCTTAGTATAGTATGTCGTCTAAAATGAGACAAAAAAGTCATAGTATAGTAAGTCGCCCAAAATGTGACAAAAAAGTCATAGGTAAGTATGTCGTCCAAAATGAGACAAAAAAGTCATAGGTTAGTATGTCGTCCAAAATGAGACAAAAAAGTCATAGTATAGTATGTCGTCCAAAATAACACAAAAAAGTCATAATATAGTATGTCGTCCAAAAAGTGACAAAAAAGTCATAGTATAGTATGTCGTCTAAAATGAGACAAAAAAGTCATAGTATAGTAAGTCGCCCAAAATGTGACAAAAAAGTCATAGGTTAGTATGTCGTCCAAAATGAGACAAAAAGGACATACTTTAGTATCTCGTCCAAAAAGTGACAAAAAAGTCATAGTATAGTATATCGTCCAAAATGTGACAAAAAAGTCATAGTAAAGTATGTCGTCCAAAAGGTGACAAAAAACTCATAGTATAGTACGTCGTCCAAAATGAGACAAAAAGTCATAGTATAGTATGTCGTCCAAAATGAGACAAAAAAGTCATAGTATAGTATGTCGTCTAAAATGACACAAAAAAGTCATATTAAAGTATGTCGTCCAAAATCAGTCAGAAAAGTCATAGTATAGTATGTCATCCAAAATGTGACAAAAATGT
Organism: Solea solea; assembly: GCF_958295425.1. Taxonomy (NCBI): domain Eukaryota; kingdom Metazoa; phylum Chordata; class Actinopteri; order Pleuronectiformes; family Soleidae; genus Solea; species Solea solea. The sequence continues at coordinate 22,125,505 of NC_081153.1, forward strand.
CATAGTATAGTATGTCGTGCAAAATGTGACAAAAATGTCATAGTATAGTATGTCGTCCAAAATGAGACAAATAAGCACTAGTATAGTATGTCGTCCAAAATGCGACAGAAAAGTCATAGTATAGTATGTCGTCCAAAAAGTGACAAAAAAGTCATAGTATAGTTTGTCGTCCAAAATTAGACAAAAAAGTCATAGTATAGTATGTCGTCCAAAATAACACAAAAAAGTCATAATATAGTATGTCGTCCAAAATGTGACAAAAAAGTCATAGTATAGTATGTCGTCTGAAATGAGACAAAAAAGTCATAGTATAGTAAGTCGCCCAAAATGTGACAAAAAAGTCATAGTATAGCATGTCGTCCAAAAGGTGACAAAAAAGTCATACTTTAGTATGTCGTCCAAAATGACACAAAACAATCATATTATAGTATGTCGTCCAAAATGTGACAGGAAAGTCATAGTATAGTATGTCGTCCAAAAAGTGACAAAAAAGTCATAGGTTAGTATGTCGTCCAAAATGAGACAAAAAGGTCATAGTATAGTATGTCGTCCAAAATGCGACAGAAAAGCCATAGTATAGTATGTCGTCCAAAAAGTGACAAAAAAGTCATAGGTTAGTATGTCGTCCAAAATGAGACAAAAAGGTCATAGTATAGTATGTCGTCCAAAATGAGACAAATAAGCACTAGTATAGTATGTCGTCCAAAATGCGACAGAAAAGTCATAGTATAGTATGTCGTCCAAAAAGTGACAAAAAAGTCATAGGTTAGTATGTCGTCCAAAATGAGACAAAAAGGTCATAGTATAGTATGTCGTCCAAAATGTGACAAAAAAGTCATAGTATAGTTTGTCGTCCAAAATTAGACAAAAAAGTCATAGTATAGTATGTCGTCCAAAATAACACAAAAAAGTCATAATATAGTATGTCGTCCAAAAAGTGACAAAAAAGTCATAGTATAGTATGTCGTCTGAAATGAGACAAAAAAGTCATAGTATAGTAAGTCGCCCAAAATGTGACAAAAAAGTCATAGGTTAGTATGTCGTCCAAAATGAGAAAAAAAGGTCATACTTTAGTATGTCGTCCAAAATGACACAAAACAGTCATATTATAGTATGTCGTCCAAAAAGTGATAAAAAAGTCATAGTATAGTATGTCGTCCAAAAAGTGACAAAAAAAGTCATAGTTTAGTATGTCGTCCAAAAAGTGACAAAAAAGTCATAGTATAGCATGTCGTCCAAAAGTTGACAAAAAAGTCATACTTTAGTATGTCGTCCAAAATGACACAAAACAATCATATTATAGTATGTCGTCCAAAATGTGACAAAAAAGTCATAGTATAGTATGTCGTCCAAAATTACACAAAACAATCATATTATAGTATGTCGTCCAAAAAGTGACAAAACAGTCATAGTATAGTATGTCGTCTAAAATGAGACAAAAAAGTCATAGTATAGTAAGTCGCCCAAAATGTGACAAAAAAGTCATAGGTTAGTATGTCGTCCAAAATGAGACAAAAAGGACATACTTTAGTATGTCGTCCAAAATGAGACAAAAAAGTCATAGTATAGTATATCGTCCAAAATGAGACAAAAAAGTCATAATATAGTATGTCGTCCAAAATGTGACAAAAAAGTCATAGTATAGTATGTCGTCCAAAAAGTGACAAAAAAGTCATAGTATAGCATGTCGTCCAAAAGTTGACAAAAAAGTCATACTTTAGTATGTCGTCCAAAATGACACAAAACAATCATATTATAGTATGTCGTCCAAAATGTGACAAAAAAGTCATAGTATAGTATGTCGTCCAAAATTACACAAAACAATCATATTATAGTATGTCGTCCAAAAAGTGACAAAACAGTCATAGTATAGTATGTCGTCTAAAATGAGACAAAAAAGTCATAGTATAGTAAGTCGCCCAAAATGTGACAAAAAAGTCATAGGTTAGTATGTCGTCCAAAATGAGACAAAAAGGACATACTTTAGTATGTCGTCCAAAATTAGACAAAAAAGTCATAGTATAGTATATCGTCCAAAATGAGACAAAAAAGTCATAGGTTAGTATATCGTCCAAAATGAGACAAAAAGGTCATAGTATAGTATGTCGTCCAAAATGCGACAGAAAAGTCATAGTATAGTATGTCGTCCAAAATGAGACAAAAAAGTCATAGTATAGTATGTCGTCTAAAATGAGACAAAAAAGTCATAGTATAGTAAGTCGCCCAAAATGTGACAAAAAAGTCATAGGTTAGTATGTCGTCCAAAATGAGACAAAAAGGTCATACTTTAGTATGTCGTCCAAAATGACACAAAACAATCATATTATAGTATGTCGTCCAAAATGTGACAGGAAAGTCATAGTATAGTATGTCGTCCAAAAAGTGACAAAAAAGTCATAGGTTAGTATGTCGTCCAAAATGAGACAAAAAGGTCATAGTATAGTATGTCGTCCAAAATGCGACAGAAAAGTCATAGTATAGTATGTCGTCCAAAAAGTGACAAAAAAGTCATAGGTTAGTATGTCGTCCAAAATGAGACAAAAAGGTCATAGTATAGTATGTCGTCCAAAATGTGACAAAAAAGTCATAGTATAGTTTGTCGTCCAAAATTAGACAAAAAAGTCATAGTATAGTATGTCGTCTGAAATGAGACAAAAAAGTCATAGGTTAGTATGTCGTCCAAAATGAGACAAAAAGGACATACTTTAGTATGTCGTCCAAAATGAGACAAAAAAGTCATAGTATAGTATATCGTCCAAAATGAGACAAAAAAGTCATAATATAGTATGTCGTCCAAAATGTGACAAAAAAGTCATAGTATAGTATGTCGTCCAAAAAGTGACAAAAAAGTCATAGTATAGCATGTCGTCCAAAAGTTGACAAAAAAGTCATACTTTAGTATGTCGTCCAAAATGACACAAAACAATCATATTATAGTATGTCGTCCAAAATGAGACAAAAAAGTCATAGGTTAGTATATCGTCCAAAATGAGACAAAAAGGTCATAGTATAGTATGTCGTCCAAAATGCGACAGAAAAGTCATAGTATAGTATGTCGTCCAAAATGAGACAAAAAAGTCATAGTATAGTATGTCGTCTAAAATGAGACAAAAAAGTCATAGTATAGTAAGTCGCCCAAAATGTGACAAAAAAGTCATAGGTTAGTATGTCGTCCAAAATGAGACAAAAAGGTCATACTTTAGTATGTCGTCCAAAATGACACAAAACAGTCATATTATAGTATGTCGTCCAAAAAGTGACAAAAAAGTCATAGTATAGTATGTCGTCCAAATTGAGACAAAAAAGTCATAGCATAGTATGTCGTCCAAAATGAGACAAAAAAGTCATAGTATAGTATGTCGTCCAAAAAGTGACAAAAAAGTCATAGTATAGTATGTCGTCCAAAATGAGACAAAAAAGTCATACTATAGTATGTCGTCCAAAATCAGTCAAAAAAGTCATACTTTACTATGTCGTCCAAAATCAGTCAAAAAAGTCATACTTTACTATGTCGTCCAAAAAGTGACAAAAAAGTCATAGTATAGTATGTCGTCTAAAATGACACAAAAAAGTCATATTATAGAATGTCGTCCAAAATCTGTCAAAAAAGTCATAGTATAGTATGTCGTCAAAAATTGGTCAAAAACGTCATAGTATAGTATGTCGTCCAAAATGTGACAAAAAAGTCATAGTATAGTATGTCGTCCAAAATGAGACAAAAAGGTCATACTTTAGTATGTTGTCCAAAATGAGACAAAAAAGTCATAGTATAGCATGTCGTCCAAAAGGTGACAAAAAAGTCACATTATAGTATTTCGTCCAAAAAGTGACAAAAAAGTCATAGTATAGTATGTTGTCCAAAATGAGACGAAAAAGTCATAGTATAGTATGTCGTCCAAAATAACACAAAAAAGTCATAATATATAATGTCGTCCAAAATGAGACAAAAAGGTCATACTTTAGTATGTCGTCCAAAATGACACAAAACAGTCATATTATAGTATGTCGTCCAAAAAGTGACAAAAAAGTCATATCATAGCATTTCATCCAAAAAGTGACAAAAAAAGTCATAGTATAGTATGTCGTCCAAAATGTGACAAAAAAGTCATAGCATAGTATGTCGTCCAAAATGAGACAAAAAAGTCATAGTATAGTATGTCGTCCAAAAAGTGACAAAAAAGTCATGGTATAGTATGTCGTCCAAAATGAGACAAAAAAGTCATACTATAGTATGTCGTCCAAAATCAGTCAAAAAAGTCATACTTTACTATGTCGTCCAAAATCAGTCAAAAAAGTCATACTTTACTATGTCGTCCAAAAAGTGACAAAAAAGTCATAGTATAGTATGTCGTCTAAAATGACACAAAAAAGTCATATTATAGAATGTCGTCCAAAATCTGTCAAAAAAGTCATAGTATAGTATGTCGTCAAAAATTGGTCAAAAACGTCATAGTATAGTATGTCGTCCAAAATGTGACAAAAAAGTCATAGTATAGTATGTCGTCCAAAATGAGACAAAAAGGTCATACTTTAGTATGTTGTCCAAAATGAGACAAAAAAGTCATAGTATAGCATGTCGTCCAAAAGGTGACAAAAAAGTCACATTATAGTATTTCGTCCAAAAAGTGACAAAAAAGTCATAGTATAGTATGTTGTCCAAAATGAGACGAAAAAGTCATAGTATAGTATGTCGTCCAAAATAACACAAAAAAGTCATAATATATAATGTCGTCCAAAATGAGACAAAAAGGTCATATTATAGTAAGTCATCCAAAATGTGGCAAAAAAGTCATAGTATAGTATGTCGTCCAAAATGTGATAAAAAAATCATATCATAGCATTTCATCCAAAAAGTGACAAAAAAGTCATAGTATAGTATGTCGTCCAAAATGTGACAAAAAGTCATAGTATAGTATGTTGTCCAAAATGAGACGAAAAAGTCATACTTTAGTATGTCGTCCAAAATGTGACAGAAAAGTCATACTTTAGTATGTCGTCCAAAAAGTGACAAAAAAGTCATAGTATAGTATGTCGTCCAAAATGTGATAAAAAAATCATATCATAGTATTTCATCCAAAAAGTGACAAAAAAGTCATAGTATAGTATGTCGTCCAAAATGTGACAAAAAGTCATAGTATAGTATGTTGTCCAAAATGAGACGAAAAAGTCATACTTTAGTATGTCGTCCAAAATGTGACAGAAAAGTCATACTTTAGTATGTCGTCCAAAAAGTGACAAAAAAGTCATAGTATAGTATGTCGTCCAAAATTAGACAAAAAAGTCATAGTATAGCATGTCGTGCAAAAGGTGACAAAAAAGTCATACTTTAGTATGTCGTCCAAAATGACACAAAACAATCATATTATAGTATGTCGTCCAAAAAATGACAAAAAAGTCATAGTATAGTATGTCGTCCAAAATGAGACGAAAAAGTCATAGTAGAGTAACTCATGCAAGGCAGAGTTTTCTGAAGTTACTTTGTTTGCTCTTGAAGGTTTTTAGTTTGGTGTAGTTGTTTTCGAAACACCCATACAGACACACATACCTCCAGTGGGATTTGAACCCATGATGTCTTGAGTCGTGATGCGACGTCCTTGTCCACTGGACCGTCTTCTGCGCTGATGATTCTTCCGACAGTTACAGAGGATCACATCAAATAAGTGAACTGATGAAGGATCAAACAGTTTGTCCTCATAATTCAACGGTTCATTTTTTGAAAAACTCTGACCAAGATCACTTTTTTAGTTTAAAATTTAACGAAAACATTCAAACGATCTAAGCAAACCTGAAGAAGTGTAGGAGCAGGTGGCTCATTGGACAAAAACACTGCTTTGAAGTTCTAATGTCATGGGTTCAGTTCTTATAAAGAACAACACGACTAAAAGTTCAACATCCAAAGTGAAGATTGAAAGGTGACGAAAAGTCCTGCCAGCACTAGGAACCTGTTGTGTGGTGGCTTTGTTCATGACTGTACAGTTGTGAGTTCTGCAACGTAGTCAGTTCAATTCCAGAACGGCACAGTTCAAGATGAGGACATCTTTGTCAATTTTTGGATGACATACTAAACTATGACTTTCTTGTCAAAATTTGGACGACATACTAAAGTATGACTACATTATTGGTGGGCAGCCCCAATGAAGTTCCCACAGATGGGATTTGAACCCCCAATCCCTGGTTTAGAAGCTCTATGTCTTATCCATTAAGCCACTTCAACTCCAGTACATTTAGAGACGTCTTTCATTGTCATATTTTGGACGACATACTAACCTATGACTTTTTGTCTCCTTTCGGACGACATACTAAACGATTACCTTTTTGTCAACATTTGGACGACATACTACTACCACACCAAACCGATGACTTTTTTGTCAATTTTTGTACGACATACTATCTTTGCAGACATAAGTCTAAAAAGTGTTAGCCAGCACCTTTGAGGCTTTTTCAAGCCTTTTCAAGGCTGGCTCTTTAATCCCATTATTGAAGAGTCGTTGATGATGTTGAAATCTTCGTTGTCCTCAATGATGTTGAAATCCTCGGTGAAATTGAAATGACGCACACGACGCAACGCAACGCAACGTTTTTGGAACTTGTTTTGTTTTGAAGGTTTTTGGTTTGGTTTAGTTGTTTTTGAAACACCCAGACAGACACACACATATATTAGTAGACACATACCTCCAGTGGGATTTGAACCCATGATGCCTTGAGTCGTGATGCGACGTCCTTGTCCACTGGACCATCTTCAGCGCTGGTGATTCTTCCGACAGTTACAGAGGATCACATCAAATAAGTGAACTGATGAAGGATCAAACAGTTTGTCCTCATAATTCAACGGTTCATTTTTTGAAAAACTCTGACCAAGATGAGAAACCAAGACATTCATGAAGTGCACTTTTTTAGTTTAAGATTTAATGAAAACATTCAAACGATCGAAGCAAATCTGAAGAAGTGTAGGAGCAGGTGGCTCATTGGATAAAAACACTGCTTTGAAGTTCTGATGTCATGGGTTCAGTTCTTATAAAGAACAACACAACTAAAAGTTTAACATCCAAAGTGAAGATTGAAAGGTGACGAAAAGTCCTGCCAGCACTAGGAACCCGTGGTGTGGTGGCTCTGTTCATGACTGTACAGTTGTGAGTTCTGCAACGTAGTTGGTTCAATTCCAGAACGGCCTAGTTCAAGATGAGGAGAACTTTGTCAATTTTTGGATGACATACTAAACTATGACTTTTTTGTCAAAATTTGGACGACATACCAAAGTATGACTACATTATTGGTGGGCAGCCCCAATGAAGTTCCCACAGATGGGATTTGAACACCCAATCCCTGGTTTAGGAGCTCTATGTCTTATCCATTAAGCCACTTCAACTCCAGTACATTTAGAGACGTCTTTCATTGTCATATTTTGGACGACATACTAACCTATGACTTTTTGTCTCCTTTCGGACGACATACTAAACGATTACCTTTTTGTCAACATTTGGACGACATACTACTACCACACCAAACCGATGACTTTTTTGTCAATTTTTGTACGACATACTATCTTTGCAGACATAAGTCTAAAAAGTGTTAGCCAGCACCTTTGAGGCTTTTTCAAGCCTTTTCAAGGCTGGCTCTTTAATCCCATTATTGAAGAGTCGTTGATGATGTTGAAATCCTCGTTGTCCTCAATGATGTTGAAATCCTCGGTGAAATTGAAATGACGCACACGACGCAACGCAACGCAACGTTTTTGGAACTTGTTTTGTTTTGAAGGTTTTTGGTTTGGTTTAGTTGTTTTTGAAACACCCAGACAGACACACAAATATTAGTAGACACATACCTCCAGTGGGATTTGAACCCATGATGTCTTGAGTCGTGATGCGACGTCCTTGTCCACTGGACCATCTTCAGCGCTGATGATTCTTCTGACAGTTACAGAGGATCACATCAAATAAGTGAACTGATGAAGGATCAAACAGTTTGTCCTCATAATTCAACGGTTCATTTTTTGAAAAACTCTGACCAAGATGAGAAACCAAGACATTCATGAAGTGCACTTTTTTAGTTTAAGATTTAATGAAAACATTCAAACGATCGAAGCAAATCTGAAGAAGTGTAGGAGCAGGTGGCTCATTGGACAAAAACACTGCTTTGAAGTTCTAATGTCATGGGTTCAGTTCTTATAAAGAACGACACAACTGAAAGTTCAACATCCAAAGTGAAGATTGAAAGGTGACGAAAAGTCCTACCAGCACCACGAACCCGTGGTGTGGTGGCTTTGTTCATGACTGTCTCCTTTCGGACGACATACTAAACGATTACCTTTTTGTCAACATTTGGACGACATACTATTTTTGCAGACATAAGTCTAAAAAGTGTTAGCCAGCACCTTTGAGGCTTTTTCAAGCCTTTTCAAGGCTGGCTCTTTAATCCCATTATTGAAGAGTCGTTGAAATCCTCGTTGTCCTCAATGATGTTGAAATCCTCTGTGAAATTGAAATGACGCACACGACGCAACGCAACGCAGTGTTTTTGGAACTTATTTTGTTTGCTTTTGAAGGTTTTTGGTTTGGTTTAGTTGTTTTTGAAACACCCAGACAGACACACATATATTGGTAGACACATACCTCCAGTGGGATTTGAACCCATGATGTCTTCAGTCGTGATGCGACGTCCTTGTCCACTGGACCATCTTCTGCGCTGATGATTCTTCTGACAGTTACAGAGGATCACATCAAATAAGTGAACTGATGAAGGATCAAACAGTTTGTCCTCATAATTCAACGGTTCATTTTTTGAAAAACTCTGACCAAGATGAGAAACCAAGACATTCATGAAGTGCACTTTTTTAGTTTAAGATTTAATGAAAACATTCAAACGATCGAAGCAAATCTGAAGAAGTGTAGGAGCAGGTGGCTCATTGGACAAAAACACTGCTTTGAAGTTCTAATGTCATGGGTTCAGTTCTTATAAAGAACAACACAACTAAAAGTTTAACATCCAAAGTGAAGATTGAAAGGTGACGAAAAGTCCTGCCAGCACTAGGAACCCGTGGTGTGGTGGCTCTGTTCATGACTGTACAGTTGTGAGTTCTGCAACGTAGTCGGTTCAATTCCAGAACGGCACAGTTCAAGATGAGGAGAACTTTGTCAATTTTTGGATGACATACTAAACTATGACTTTTTTGTCAAAATTTGGACGACATACCAAAGTATGACTACATTATTGGTGGGCAGCACCAATGAAGTTCCCACAGATGGGATTTGAACACCCAATCCCTGGTTTAGGAGCTCTATGTCTTATCCATTAAGCCACTTCAACTCCAGTACATTTAGAGACGTCTTTCATTGTCATATTTTGGACGACATACTAACCTATGACTTTTTGTCTCCTTTCGGACGACATACTAAACGATTACCTTTTTGTCAACATTTGGACGACATACTACTACCACACCAAACCGATGACTTTTTTGTCAATTTTTGTACGACATACTATCTTTGCAGACATAAGTCTAAAAAGTGTTAGCCAGCACCTTTGAGGCTTTTTCAAGCCTTTTCAAGGCTGGCTCTTTAATCCCATTATTGAAGAGTCGTTGATGATGTTGAAATCCTCGTTGTCCTCAATGATGTTGAAATCCTCTGTGAAATTGAAATGACGCACACGACGCAACGCAACGCAACGTTTTTGGAACTTGTTTTGTTTTGAAGGTTTTTGGTTTGGTTTAGTTGTTTTTGAAACACCCAGACAGACACACAAATATTAGTAGACACATACCTCCAGTGGGATTTGAACCCATGATGTCTTGAGTTGTGATGCGACGTCCTTGTCCACTGGACCATCTTCAGCGCTGATGATTCTTCTGACAGTTACAGAGGATCACATCAAATAAGTGAACTGATGAAGGATCAAACAGTTTGTCCTCATAATTCAACGGTTCATTTTTTGAAAAACTCTGACCAAGATGAGAAACCAAGACATTCATGAAGTGCACTTTCTTAGTTTAAGATTTACAGAAAACATTCAAATGATCTAAGCAAACCTGAAGAAGTGTAGGAGCAGGTGGCTCAGTGGACAAGAACACTGCGTTAAAGTTCTAATGTCATGGGTTCAGTTCTTATAAAGAACGACACAACTGAAAGTTCAACATCCAAAGTGAAGATTGAAAGGTGACGAAAAGTCCTACCAGCGCCAGGAACCCGTGGTGTGGTGGCTTTGTTCATGACTGTACGGCTCTGAGGTCTGCAAGGTAGTAAGTTCAATTCCTGAAATGCACAGTTCAAAATGTGGACATCTCTGTTAATTTTTGGACGACATACTAAACTATGACTTTTTTGTCAAAATTTGGACGAAATACTAAACTATGACTTCTATATATATATATGTATGTATATTTATATATATGTACATATACATATATGTTTATATATATACATATATATATATATATATATAGTCAACCTGTCATAAAAACTAGAAAACTTTTAGTTTTTTAGTTTAAACCTAGAAATGTTATTTGTTTGGCAAATAAACTGAATTCACCTTTTAAACCCTCAGAGATTTATTTATTTATTTATATGTTTATTTCGGTCATGTCAGTTAGATCACTCATCATCACACATCATCTTAGTGTAGTCCACACAATGCACGTAACTGAAAGGGAAAGCGGGAGAAGCAAAAGCTTATCTAGTCCCGCCCCCATTACCCACAGAATACAAATATTCATCGTACAAAACATAATTTTTACTAAATTTTTCTTTTTCTTATGACATTTTGACAAAACATGTTTCAGCATCAGGTAGCACTCAGAGTCACAAAAATGATCCAATCAATAGAGGTCAATTCATCAGGTTAACTATTAACTTGGATGATGTGAGAGCCCGTTTTGTTTTGTTTTTTTTTTTGTTTTTTTTCTTTTCCTTTAGTCATCAGAGATTAAACAAGCATAACATTCAACCTCTAAAACATTTGTTTCTGTTCAGGAATGCAAGTAAATAATTATAATTTGACATCTTTATCAAGAAATAATAATATGCTTTTCTGGGTTGCTTTTTTCCCGATTTAAAACATTCATGGAAAACAATGTAAAGTGCTGAAATGTGCCATGGATTATTTTTTAAGCCATACACTTGAATTGATAGTTCCTTGAAATCTTTGAATAGAAGGGAAGAAGGTCAGAGCCAGGAGTAAGAGAGACTTTCTGGATGTTATGCAGAGCAAAAGAGATAAATCCATAGACCAGATTTGAACCCTCTGTCCTGTTCTTTAACTCTCTTTGTTGGAGGCAGATGAAATGCCTCAGCCTCTCTCCAGTCTGTGTCATTCAGAGAGGAGGAGAGAAATGAAGGCAGCCTTCAAAGAATCCAGTTCGTCTGCTCGGTGAATACTAATAACACCTTGTTCATTAGAGTCCCCGTAAAGTCAGTTCAGGAGCAACTATTTTAAAATGAATTTCATGTAATGAAAATGTGTGACGACACTCAGTGACCAATCAGTGACCGGCAGTCTGCTGACGTATTGGCTCAGCTCGCGTGGAACCTCACACCAGGTCCCAGGTGCGATCACTGATCCGAGTAGGACTAACTGTATAATGGAAAAGTTCCATTTGAGTGAGTGAGACATGACTCCTGTTCATCTGTGTTTGGAGTGGAAATATTTTGACTGGACTCAAGGTTATTAAATGTGATCTGTAATCAAACAGATTTGAATGTTATTTGAACAAAATGGCTGGTAATTTGAAGGTTAGCCAAAGAGCACTGTATAAATGGGTGTGAATGGGAGAATAACTGTAGTGCTAAGTGCTAGTGGTCGACTAGAAAAGACTAGAAAAGTGCCAAATGAATAAAGACCATTTTCCATTAAAAACACATTTAAAAAAAATTGTGATAAACTGTATATCACTTTTTGGAATACTTTGTGTATCATTGGCAACATGGAAAGTGATTCCAGTCAATAGTTACGCAGTAATGTGCTACATACCATTACACCATTGCAGTGATTTCATGGACGTAACTCAATGAAGCTGTGTCATATTTGAAAATGACAGACACTTCATGAACAACAGTTGATGTGTTCCTCAGCAGTAATGGCTGTGGAAATGAAATGGCACAGGGCCACAGTTCTCTGCTTTGTCTCTGTGGGGCAAAAATTCTCTGTCCAATTTACTACAAAGATGGAAAATCAATAGCCAATCACCTAGTGAAGACATGAAGTGGTGTAGTTACACAGTTTACCCTCTGGTAAAAAAAAAAAATGTTTCCTCACATATTGAAACAACAACAAAAAAGAAACCAAAAGATGATTTTGTTATTATCTATATTTAAGTGTTTTCCCTGAGTGTGTGCTGTCATGTACAATTTCCATGAAATTGCAGTGCCTATAAAATGGACCTGAGGGAACAGCAGTGAATAATGGCAGGGCTGTGAGAACACACAGGACTATGATGAATGGTTTCTTATACTTTTGTACATGGTGGCTTGCTGCTGTAGGCTTCAATTTGAAAGTCTGGACTTGTGTTAGCATGGTGATAAAAGAAGAGAAGAACAACCCTGGGAACTCTTTTTAACCTTTACCCTGCACCTGCCCATCGTTATCAGTGGTTATATCGATTTATATCTCACATCCCCTCTGCCAACAGTCTCACATAAACTGTGTTGCCAGTTCCCACACAACTACATTGTATATTTGAATTATGTTTTTAAAGAATGTGTCGAGCATTCTTACCTCACACCGGTTTGGTTCAAGGTGTGACCAAGGGCATTTGGTTGTTGTTTATCGGGTACTCCAGCTTCCTCACACAGACCAAAAAAATCCAAATTAGGATTAGGCCCTGCAATGGACTGGTGACCTGTTCAGGGTCTACCCCATTTTTCAACCGTCCTATGTCAGCTAGTATTGGCTTAAAGGTTCATTGTGTAAGAATTAGTGTCATCTAATGGTGAGACTGCACACTGCAACAAACTAGGGAGTCTTCTACCCTCTCCTCCCTTTCACAAGTGTGTCAATGATCAAGGCCAGTCACATATTCTTTGTTGTATAGTAAGCTTCCATTTCAAAATCCAAAATCCAAGCTCAGGCCGGTTTGTCCATGGATTTAAGCTTTTGTAGAAACAGAAAAAAATATATTTATCTGTTTATTAAAGCTGCATTCAGAAACCAGCAGCTGCATTATAAGAGGTAGAAGAGGTAGAGACAGAAGAAAGAGCCCAGGAGCAGACATACAGCAATCATTATTAAGTCTATAATTAAGTTTATACAGGACAGTTCTGAGTCAGTGATGATGTGTTTATAGAACTATGATGTCATTTATATAAGCAGCAGCAGAGACTGATAAATGATAGCATAATAACAATGATGACGATATGTATGATAATAATAATAGCCTTGAAACTAGATCTGGATCCTGCAACCTGCAAGATGAGGACAGAGAGAGAGAAAAGGAAGGAAAGATATAATGAAGTCATATTCATACCCTGAGTGTGAGTGCACCACAGGAAATTCCCCCAGCAGTCCAGGTCTATAGCAGCATAACTAAGAGATGGTCCAGGTTTCTCTGAGCCAGCTCTAACAATAAGCTTTATCAAAAAGGAAAGATTTAAGTCTAACTTTAAATTTTAACTTTAAACTGTCATTGGAAGCTGGTTCCACAGGAGAGGAGCCTCGTAAGTGAAGGCTCTAGTTCACTGGTTGCAAACGTCTGCGTAAAGGCTGCGTGTCACGTCCACTCGGTTGCAGAAGGTCAGCGAGGATAGGCAGCACTTCTATTTCTGGCGGATGCTGCAGCAGAGCCACATAAATTCAGCATGAGTGGGAGAGGAAATTAAAACATCCGGGTTATTTTCAGAATAAAACTGTTTAAAACTCCTGTTTATTTGGTCGGTAGAAATATAGCTCCGATTGTTGTGCTTACAACATATACAGTCTATTTTCATGCCAGAAGTACCATGAGAAAACCTGGTCTTGTGACTCCAGCTGTGCAGCTGTGCAGAAGCGTGTGGACGTGAAACAGCGTAAATTGTTGGAACTGTGCGGATCAGAGTGCAGAGGATTTGTTCTAAGAGATCTTTTCATCAGAAAGTGTGTGAATCTTCACCATTGGCATCAAGATTGAATCAAATTCATTATTCAGGGTGATGTAGTTTAGTGTTGTTGGTAATCTTCTCCAGTGTTGCATATCTGATTGGTTTAATTTACATGGCCCAGGTTTCCATGTGGAACCACTAATGAAAGCATTGACTGAGCTCTGGAGCATCAGTCCTGCTAAATCTTTTAAGAGATCAGTGAGGCTGACATTTTATTCAGGTAATTAAAGTGGATTTGGGAGGAAAATCAATGGCAACATGTTCATTGAAAAGCAACTGTCACTGGAGCTTAGTTTTCTTTAATGCGATCAAAGTCTAGGGACTATATTTTACCTAGGTCAAATACAGATGTGTAGTGAGTGAGTGAAATGAACCCATTCATGCCTTTCACTTGAATGATAGCAAAGCACACTTAACATAGAGCTCCAGGACATGAACCAGCACAGTATGATTAAAAGAGCTGTTTTTTCTTCACTGTTGTAAATCCTTGAAAAAATGGCAACGTGTGTGTATCCGACTATTAAATCTGACGTAACACCCTTTCAAAATACGATTTCCAGGTCCAAACGCTTCGTTGAATCAAAACAGACAACAACAGCTGAACATGTGAACAATCACAATCACCTCTTTTTTCAGTGAGACGATCTTTAAAATGACAGATATGTTTATTTTTTTGTTTCTTTTAGAGTTATTTAAAAAGAATGTGCCTCTATGTCACCTCCAGGGCTCCGTGTTGACAGTCCGTGCCTTTTTTTCAGTGGATGCAGAGTAATGTGGTTGTAGCCTCAATCAGATGTTACTATAAGTACAAAAAAGTTCCTCCTTGTCACTTTTTAATACTGAGACTCCATAAGTATGTGTGATGCAGCGGAAAGCACGACTCCCACTCCTCGTCCTTCTTGTCAGACGATAAAGCACACTAACGCGGCAGGGCATAGGGTGTGTGTCCTGCACTCCTAATCATACGCTACACTGTAGTTCAGTAATTAAAACTAAACTTAATGAGTGACACTATATACACAGCCATACCAATTAAATGTGTTTTGCCTCGTAACAGTATCGCTGCAGAGCCTGAGGCTGTTAGCAAAGATCTGCTTTACTCCCAATGAACAACAGAAATTGAGAGTAAAAATGTTTTCATATATTTTGCTAATGTGCACTCCCTATTGTACTTTTGGAACATACAACACCCAGGCAGGTGTTCTTTCAATTCTTCACATTTTACATGTGTATCATCTTTTATACAACAATTACACTCCATCCATCAGACAGCATAAAATCAATCAGTGCAGTTATGATGGTGAATCAAAATAGTCTCGACTCATAAGATCACCTGTAACATTAATTATAGAATGAATTAAAAACGTCTTCAGGGAATCTCTAGGATTTAGCATTCATTTATTATTACCTCTGCATAGTTGGGGGACTTGCAAAGGACAGAAATGTGATGTTCTGACAGCTCACTAGGACACATTTGTGTCAAATAAATGCTGCACATGGCACAAGCCAGCTCAGATGAATTGTTAAAACAAACAAAAAAGTCTGACCTCTTTTTAACAAACAGTTACACAAACTATCAAGGAATACTGCAAACACGTGTTGAGACGGAATAATATTCTCACTGACTCCAACATGCTATAAACTTTCATTTCTTTATGTCTATTGATTTTTACTAGCACTAAAAAAATCACCATTTAGTCGCAATACTACTGCCAACAACTGCAAAGAGCAGTAAACCGTGGTGAATTATGGGATACTGTGAGCTCTAACTACTGCTTTGAAGAGGTATTAGACGTGTGGGTCAAGTGTGCTGCCTCTGTGTGTGAAACAGTGGCTTTGTAAATGTGCAGTGGAGAGTGCTATATATATACAGTACTGCTGTAGGTAACACACAGAACCTTATATGCCCCCGAAACATACAACCCAGACTATCCCTCTAATATGATACAGAAATCGATACATGTTACTTAGTGAAAGCAGAAAGCCTGCATCTCTGTATTGAAACACTCTGTCTTTCCATGTGCTACAACTGATTTACAAAAATTAACCAAATGGCTTTTCCATCGATCCATCTTCTAGGGCTTTATCCTCCACAGGAGGGGGGTGCTGTGCAAATCTCAGCTGACACAGTCCATCACCGGACCACATAGAGACAAACAACCAACACCTACGGTCACTTTAGAGTGTCCAATTTACCTAATCCCCATATTTCAAGTTTTTGGACTGTAGGAGGAAACCAGAGATCCCGGAGAACCCGGAGAGAACCCACACACACAGGGAGAACATGCAGACTTGAACCCAGGTCTCCTTGCTGCAAAGGCAACTGCACCAACCGTGTGACCCCCAAATGACTTTTAATGTCGATTGAAAAAGAAAAGATAAGAAAGAAATAGCAGCAGCAACACAGATAACTGCGGCTATGCTTCAATATAGAACTCACAGTCACGTCCATAACAACAATGGCATGTTTTCTATGATCAGTGTGTTCGAGAACCTGTGGTGCGTTCACAGCTTGTGTTTAACTCAGCATCCAATTACAGTCTTATCAGCCTGAACACTTTACTGTGGAAGGTTTCTTCATCACTCGTCTCTTTACAGCACAAAAGCTCGTTCAGAGCCTCGTTTCACTGTTCGGCTTTCACTGTTTTTCCTGCACACAAATGCAACAGGATGACACTTCTTGGCTGTAAAGCTAGGTTCAAATGGTGCTTTTCCACTACACAGTTCTAGTGAACTATTAAAATAAGCATAAATTGATCCATAAATGTTTGGAGGTAGACGTGTGCAAAATCAAAAAAACCTGCAGTTTCTAGAAGTGATTTTTTCTAACCTTGTGGAATCATCCAGCAGACGCTCAACCTAAACACCCTGTCTTTGAACCAGCCCTCGCCACTGGAAAGTGAACCCAGCTGAACTCTTACCTTTTTAATATTTATCAAATGGAGGAACTCATATTTGCAGACATCCCTCAGCTCTGCACAGCTTCATCAAAGCACCCGCCCTTGGTTGGAGCAGCCAGTCGTCATCTGGCAAGACAGGTTTTCATGTTGGTGGATGAAAGTTTACCTCAAGGCCTGATTTCACTCTGACTCATCTGCTTGCACAGATTCTGTTGGGCACACACATTTTGCTTTAAGGCCAAGACATCATGTTTGAAGCACTGGGGTAACAGCATATGTGAACCAGTGGTGCCTGTTTGACTGCCAGCACATCACGCCAGGACAGAGAGTGACCAAGAAGTGAACAAGGCCATGGTAATGTTATGCCACTCCCAGCTTCTACCCACTCATCTGGCCCTTATCATTCCATCCTGCTGAGGGTGTTTCTCTGAATATTCTCTTTTTTTAAAACCTTCCCTGAGGCTTATCAACATACATTCCATGTGCTTCCATCAGCACAACTCACAGCTCGGTGTGTGAATGGGTTTGATAATGTTTTGTTCAAGACAGAAGACTGATTATGACAAGCAGTCTGCTGGTTTATAATAAACTGGCAGCAGCATAAGAACATAACTGTCTCACACCCCCATTATGAGTCATTCACAGCGATAATCTGACATGCATATGGATATAATTCTGTTTCCTCTCTCTTTCTCTCTCTCTCTCTTTCTCTCTCCAGCTGATCATTTCAACCACATCCTCTAAAAATGTAGTTTAAACTCAAATTAACTGCAACAGCAGTTGGCACCAATTGGGAGCATAGCTACAGTCGTACTAAATGTGCTGTAAAGCATTGTTTTGCAAACTATATGAAAACAAGACTGTTAGAGACCAGGCAGCAAAATGATTCATTTTAATTATTAATGAAAATAATTACAATTTTTAAAGTAGACAAATCATAATAAGTCAACTTAAGAAAAGTCAAGCTAAAAACAAACAACTGAAGGCTCCAGTTCCCCGAGTGAGTGAGTATCTCTGTACGTTGCTGAGCGTAGCAGGAACCACTTTAAAGACTTGTTTGTGTAAACATGTGCAAAGCTTAAGTTTTCTTGTGACCCATAAACACAGGGACGACTGACACGGCCCTGGCTGGGGTCATCGAGGTGGTATGAAGAGATGCTGTCATGGAATTTCAAAGCTTGGTGGAGTGTGACGATTGGCCCTGGACACTGTTCAGTGACACAGAAGACGAGCCCCCAGTCAGACGTGTCGCACTAGCAGCCTTTCTTGAATTGGAAAGTGCTCTGTTGTGTTGCTGAGAGTGACTGACTCAATTGGATGCGAATCATTTAGCAGCATTGACCTCTTCTAATAGAGGTGGCGTGATTTGTTCCAGTTTAATACTTCAAGACAGCACTGTGGACAAATGGGACAGAATACTATTAGATACTTAAGACACTTGTTTAGAAACAACAGGGGACTTTTTTGTGCTCAAGGGTCGGAAAGTAAAATCTAAAAGGAACATTGAGATTGAATGTTTATTTGAATGAAATGTTAGATTTAACACGGTCACGGTCACGGTCAGAACGGTTTTTCTTTCTTTGTGTTCACAGCATTAAACAGAGCTTCTTTTTCTGCTGGTTTCTCTCATTAGTATGGAATGACTTGCGTGTCTTGGTTCGTCAGAAAATACATTTGCATAAACAGTTTGAGTGAGTGGGTTGCCTGACACACTGGGGTCTTTCTTTCAATTGACCTCACCCCACTGCCCCGGCCTTCAGAGAAATGAATTATCAGTCAAATCACTCAGCCTGTAGACTTCACACTGAGGTGAATCAGAATGAAGTGCATCAAACACAAAAGTCCCACAATGACACATATGAACGTAATGAGGGAGGCAGCAGTGGATCAACAACTCAACCAAATGTTCTGTCAGGGTGAACATATACAGTATGTGTGCCACACTTCAAAAACCCTGAACTGTACCTTTATAAGGTTTCAAATGATGTTGAAAAAAAAAACATTTACTACTAAAAGGGATGAGGTTGAACTAATGTATTTGGTCTAAAGACTAAATATAATTCTGCTTTCCAAGGCTGTGACTTGTGAGTTGAAATAGTCAATGAGATCTCATGAAATCATTAAACCAGAACGTCACTTAAAAAGCTGCATTTGACAGGATTTTAATGAAAAAGTCTAATATTTCCATTTTGGAATCACACGGTCAGTTTGATGCATTTACTCAGATTCAATTCTGTGACCTGGCATCGTGATATCTACTCTCTTAGGAAGCGATTAATCCAAACATATACATAGGAATATTTCAGCTAGTCCCCTTTGGAAGGTCCTGCAAAAGCCATGGACGGAGAGACTACATGTCTCAACTTGGCCCCTACAGCAGCCACAGTGTCTGATTCCTCCTGACACTGTACTTATTTGAGGAAATGGAACATTTATTTTTCCTTTAATGCTCTGGAACATTACTACTGTACTTTTTTTGCTTTGGGATATAAATTGAAAAGGGTGCAGTGAAAAAGGTAAATATATGCACTGAGATTCAAAAGGTCTCCCCAAGCTCTGGTTCACGCTGCATGCACCGCGGCTGCATTTTCATTTCAGTGTTTCACATCTATTTCTGACCTCAGGTGTCTCGCCTCGCCTCTGTAGTTCCTGAACCCACTGTAGCAACAATATTACATATAACCCCTTTTACTGGAATTTTAGTGTCTAGGCTTATTTTGAATGCATCCATCCATCTTCTACCTCTTTATCCTCCAAGGTTGATATTAGAAATATCTGTCTATATTTGATCCTTCTAACTCTTGGGGACCTCTTCCTGGGACCTCTTCATAGAACCCTTGGAGTCCCTAGACCTGTTATTGATAAACTACTACAATAGTTTCTGTCCTGTGGGGAACAGATATCAGATGTCACTGACAGCTAGACCGGGAGGGGGTTGGGCTATGTAAATGTGAAGATAAATATTAGAAATATTTTCATGTGTTAGACATTGTTGGAAAGCTTAGAAATCCCACTTTCAGAATCTGTAAATAATCAGATCGAAATGTCCCTTGGGAGACCCTTGTCAGCTGCTTACTGTCAGAAGTGGTCTTCTGCTATACTGTATATACGATAGCCACTTTAATTGATTGACAGTTGTTCAAAATGCAGAGGAGTGAGCGTCTGCAGGCCTGACCTGTTCATGAAGAGTTATTATTGTGATAATCACAGTAACACAATAAAAACAATTTCAATCTCAAATTATGATTTTACATGAACAAAAAACTAACTTCATGGTTGCATAACAGTTGGTTGGTTGTCACCAGGATGCAGAGCAAGCTTCCTCTGAACCTGCTGGTTCGGGTGCGGAGGGACCTGTAACAC
Source organism: Solea solea (assembly GCF_958295425.1). Classification (NCBI taxonomy): domain Eukaryota; kingdom Metazoa; phylum Chordata; class Actinopteri; order Pleuronectiformes; family Soleidae; genus Solea; species Solea solea. The sequence goes on from NC_081153.1 coordinate 22,145,831, forward strand.
CTCCTGGAGGGGAGTGGGGCGAACAGTCGGTGGTTGGGGGCACTGCGTTCGTCATCTGCCTCAGCTTGATGGCGCCTTGTCTCACTCACAGTGCTGTGTGAGTGACAGTGGGAGTGGCTACAGTAGAGCTACGGAAGCCAATGTGTGCTTCTTTTTTTACGCTACATTTAACAATATCGTTTGCATCACTTATCCAAACGACATAAAATTTGGCACTGCACTTAGCAAGACACCTGTCAAGTTTGAAATCAATCGGAAAATTGGTTGGAGAGTTATCCAAATAATACACTCACACACACACACGCACACACGCACAGACTGACCAAAGGGCAAATGCACAACAGTATGAGCTGGTACCGGAGGACCCAGATGAAGCGAGCCAGGAGACATAAACATGCAGATAAATTGCATGAACACCACGGGCCGGGTCAGGTTCATGCTTAAAGACCTGGGTCTGGTCGGGTTGTAATTTTCAGAGAACTCTACTTTTGTGTAACAATTGGAGAATAGAAGTAATCAGTTAGTGGCACAAAGAAAGAAGAATGTCATTGCAGAGATGACAGTAAAGCTTTTGAATCCTTTAAATCTTTACTCAAAAAAAAAGAGACATCAGAGTAACACAGATAATTTGGGGCTTTGAAACCTGATTGAAATTGACCCAGAAGTGTGGTTAGTATTCAGGAATAGTAGCAGTTGTGACAGCACATCTTTCTCCCTAACTCTTAAAAACAAACAGTCATTTAGAGATGGACTGACTGTTGTTCAACATCAAAGATTGGGCAGAGGCTGGATGACTTTAAACATGCAGGGCCATTGCCAGAGGCTGTGAAAGGATTAATCATGTTTTCCTTATGCCAGGGCCAATTAAATCAAACGAGGGGGTTGTAGATTAAACTGAGACAATAAAACAGGTTCAAATTGACTGAAAGATAGTCAGACCCACCGAGTCTACGAGTGTGAGGTTAGTGTGGGATCAACCGATACAAGACAAAATCACTGGCTCGGATATAGAACCGATAAAAATGTAAAATGTGTATCCACGGACTGTTAAAAAATATAAATATAGATCAGTGACAGCAAGAATCTTTGTTACACAGTTGGAGAATGATATCATTGTAATAGCACAGGTCTCAAAATGTCAAATGATTGTATCAGACTGATATCAGTTATAAGTAAAAGTCACATTGTTTATGGTTTCATACCAAACAGAATACATCCAGAGTCGATTCATTGTCACAATGCACTCTACATTCTGTCGTTAGCGGCTTTACGTGAACTCAGAGAATCTCCTTAAATCTCAGGCTCTGCCACAGAAATGCCTGGTGATTCATGTTAGATGTGTTACTCTGAGCAGACTTGACTCATGTTGAACAATGTTTACAGACGGCCTCTGTTTCATCGACGAGCTCGGCTCAGTCGACGCTCATGGAGCCACACAGTGGATTTAAAACGTTGGATTTCCTCCACTAACGATGCATTGTTTGCCTTCCGTTTCATTTCCGTCACCCCTGATGTTGCATGACGCATCATTCCTGTCGTGACAGTTCATTGGACAGCGAGTGTTGCAGTCATGAAAATGGGGAAAAAAGACGTTGCGTATAAAACCAGTTGCAGACACAATCCAATCATGCAGAATCTATTTATAAAGAACAAATAAACACATTTAATTTACCTAAATATTGCGGTTCATGCCCCCAAACTGAACTGTGGCTTGTCTATTGAATGGTTGGGAGTATAACTGTTGTTATGATGTAATGTTTGGACATTACGTTAGAGTAGAGTGGAATCATTAAACGAGTCTCTGGATCTGAGCAGAGAAAAGTCGTTTTTAAATGATGTGATATTGTGTTTTTAGGAGTTATTTTTTTATAAAATAAACAAATTTTGCATGTAGCTTTCTGTTATTCTTAGTAACATAAAATATACATATTCCGTTAGCTCTCTTTTTTATTAGTATTCTTTGATTTAGTAGTTATTGTTGCCCTAACCCTACCCTCAGTAACATCTGTGCATATTCGAGTTGGAAAATACTAGTAAAAACATACCTTTACGTTGCATTCAGGGTTTTGAAAAAACGACCTATATGTACGTTTCAGTTGGACGACAGGTGTGACAGAGCATTTACGTTCACCTTCAGTGTGCAGATCAAAACAAAACACATCCTTACATGAACCACACTTTGTACTTCATCCATTCACACACAGTGCTTTATTTTTACATGAAGTGTTTTATCCAGGGAATTTTCCAAGGTCAAAAACCCCTGACCCGCTCTATCCACTGAGCCACAGCTTACCACAACTTTCTTATATTATGTAAGGAGCAAGAGTGTCTTTTTAGTACAATCAAGTTTGCCTTGCCTGAAAAGAGGTGGAAGACAACACGGGGCCATCTGAGGCTGCAGCCTTAGAATCTCAAATAATCTTTGCAATATAGTGTGTCTGTGCAGTTGTGCCACAGCACTGGAAATGTTGGCATTCAGCTCTCCTTGTGAAAAACAGTAATCACATGAGAGAAGTGAGATAATCTCAGTCATCAGGGAGCTGCACAGAGAATATATCTGTAGGTATTCTATACCTGACATGATAAGGAAGTCAAAGCGATAACCAATAACTGTGAACAGTCATGTGTAATACATTATCATTTTCCATTGATTACCACAAACCCAAGGCTGCAAATGTCTAAGACTTCCTGTCGACTTTACTGGGATTGATTTGGCACCGACATTCATAGCACATTGCAGTACTTGAGCAGCAGCTAGGTATGTTATTTTCAGCCTTCTCAGCCTTTTCAAACCACATTGCAGTCTGTTAGTTACTGATTATTTTAGAGTCTGCCATCATCCTTTGCATTACATTCTTCAGAGAAGCAATTTTTGACTCAAACCACAGCATTACTGTGTATTTTCAAAGACCGGGAACATTTCTAAAGTGGGTATTTAAACTCTCTCACTGATGCTGAAGCAAAGTGTGACTCATAAGGTACAAGGAGAACTTTAAATGGAAATGTAATTTTAAAAAGTAAAAGGGGATGGGGGGGTGAAGGGGGGGGGGGGGATGTGTCAGTGACTGACATCCTGTTACCATGTGGATCAGAGTGGGTGTGAACTGGGTGTGAGATGAACTACTGCACCTGCCTCAGTCAATAACATGTGAAAACACAAACGATGCCTCAGTGGAAGTGTAGTAAACAATGAGCTACAACTGAACTGTCATTAAAGTTGCACACATTAATGGAAATGGTGGATGAGTGGCAGAGCAAGCCGTCCTTCAACCTTACCTTCCCCTTCCCCCCAAGTTACACCTGATGACTGTGTATGTGCATGAATGGTGTGTGTGTGTGTCTGTGACGTGTGGTGAGGTTCATGAGTGGTGGTGAGGCACTGACTCATTCATTCATTTATTGCATAAGTTTGTATATGCAAGTGAAGCAGGGACCCAAAGTTTTCTGTGTTTCAAAAACAAATTTTGAATTGAAAAACATTTTCTCAATATTTGAGAAAATGTAAATATTACATTTAACAAAATGTCATTAGTCATTTTACTCAGTTTCACTGTGGTTTTATGTCCAATAAGCTATATAGAAGTAGTCTTGGAAAGGATAGGAACAGTGGACTGAGGGTGAGAGTGCCAAGGTGTGTTTTCAAGACGAGTCTCAAGCTCCTGTTAGACGATAAACTTACAGAAAACACTGTAGCACATGGAAACACGTCTACTTTAAAGCTTGCAAAAGTCAGTTTATATTCCATTGACACATTAACTGCATGTTATACATGAATAAAACAAGGTTTGCATTAACCAAAACCGAAATAAATGTTCAAAGATAATGAACAAAATAATATCCTCACGAAGGCTAAGGCTAATGTCGTAGAAGTGCTCCTGCAACTGCAACAGTAGTAGAGGAAGGAGATAAGTGGCACATGTAATGTTCCTAACTAGGCACATTATTACGCACACTTTAACGGTAGATGTTGAAAGCGGTGTCTGTATTAATTAGTTTCAGTTTCTCAAAATGTCAGTAAAGCTGTGGATGAAGAGTCTTCAGAGTCTTGATGTTTGGAAGGTGCTACAGCACATACAGCACATACAGCCTACAGCCTACAGAAGATAGCACAATGTACTTAATCAGATCCCAGCACACCGTACACTATGTGTGATGCTGCATGTGAGAGGATGGGAACACATTTATCACACTTCTCTGTCTCTGATAACATACATTTACATGGGCCCGTTTCCAGCCGTGTTGCTGAAGGTTGTCACAATGACACGATGTTAATATTTACATAATGACAAATATTATGTAAATATTTGTGCAACGCCAAACAGGAAGGCTGCTTGTGATTTTATACAACTGAAAAAATGCCTCTGCACATTTATTCTGGGTAAATATTTGTCACATCAGATTCACATCACACGTCACAGCACATGGCTTTGATTTTGCTCATGGAATCACAATTTGTATAAAACAAAACTCTTTTTTTGCAATTATTCAGGTCTTTGATGTGCTGTAGAATTGTATATATATATATATATATGTATATATATTGTCACACCGAGACAAGAACAAGGACCCAGTTGCACGACTCGGGAGACAAAGCTTAAACAAACCTTTATTTTCAAAGTGCAACAAAAAAGCACTCCTAAGAGGGAACAACTAGTAACATAAAAACAGCTAAAGCTGAAAAACAAAATCACTCTTTCGAGGGAAAAGTACTAGAAAAAAACAAGGACTTGACAAAGTAGCAAAGAATAGTAAAAACACTCGAGCAGACAAAAGCACAGGAGTTACGATGGTTCACACGACAAGACAAACTGGCAACGGACAAAGGGAGACGCAGACCATAATATACACACGGTTATGGGGAACAGGTGGAAACAATGAACTTTACAGCATCTACAGATGTGATGTGTCATGGAAAACACTTTCATATATTGCTTGTTTTAACATACACACACTACTCGTACCTAGTACATGCCCAATTATCCTCAAACACTTGCAGTCCAAGAAACACCCACACATGATTACTGTCCCTGTCTGTCCACGGGAACCAGCTGCTCAGAAAAGCTCAGGACTATAAACTGTAAAGATGTTCTCATGGGCCTCACAGACATCTTTGGCTTGCCTCCACGCTTCAACAATCAACTTTGATTCAACTTTATTTCTTCATCGGTCACCTTACGACGAGATGGTCAACAAGTTGTAATGCTCCTGCAGTCATGACCGTGTGACTGTTACTACACAGAGTGAAAGAGGGAACTGTGAAGCATTACACTGTGAACCCTGCTGATGTACAAATCATTTGCTTTAGTATTATCCGTGTTGCGTTTGTTTGGAATAAGAACAAGACTTTGATTGCATTTATGTGTGATTAATAGCCTGGAGCTGAAAACTCCACCTCCTCAGCTGGTGCTTGAGGAACGTCAGCATTAATATGACTGGAGGGTGTAAATTCAAATTCATTAAGGCTAACATAGTCTTCACAACACAGCCAGGTTTCAGTAAGTTACGCTTTTTATTAGTAAGTCCATTTCTGGTAGTTCTGTGCAGCTCCTCTTGTGTCTGTTGTTGATGGAATTGATTGAATGGCTCAGGGAGTAAAGTTCATTCATTGTTCACCACTTTATCTTCCACATGAGGGTCGTGGGGGCCATTGCAGTGGACTTAAGGTGAAAGGCGGGGTCCACACAGACAAACCTTAACTCTCTCACTTTTATTGATTTACTCTTCCCCTTCACTAAGCATACCCAGATGCTCCAGAACGACACAGTCATTATCCCTTGTTGTGACCTGTAGGGTCATCTGTCTGAGTTCCCGCATGCCCAGGGTTGTAGCTTCAAGGACCTAGCTTCCCTGGAGCTACAAAGAAGATGAAGGCAAACATGGTCAAGCGGTTCAGCTGCTTTCTTAATCACACTGACTCTCACTGCTGCTGCATGCTTCCTCGGCCCGACAGTTTCACCTGAAGCACTCCTTGAAAATGATGACCAGCAAATGAAGGTGCTTCTGGGAAAAGCAGAAGATTACATCGTTCAATTGGTGCCACCAGTTGTACGGGAGAAGGAGGCTGAAGATGAGGAGCCAGAGGAGCCAGAAGAGGGAGAAAAAGAATCCAGATAGGGACCACAGAGAAAGCGGCCCAGATTCAAATTCTTGTCAAGAGGAAGCCAACCATCCAGGTCTAGCTAATCAAATCAAATATGCACAAATCAACCACCTGAGCTGATCACACTCTCATCATTCTCCTCCCCGTCCGACTCTCTGTATGCATAAAAGAGTGCAGGTGCATCCTTCAGATATCAGCAGGGAACTTTTCAAGCCCACCTTCATCTCTCTTTCACTGTGGTTTCTGAAAACACGAACTATAATAAATTGTCCCCTTAAAAAACTTGTGCTTTTCAGTATTAGTCAGTCCCCTGTGTCCTGTCTAGAGGTTACAGGACTCATGTCTGCTGCTTCGCTTCTGTCTTCTTTACCTACTGCTGCTAAAGTGTCTCACACATTAGAGCTGTCGCCATCCTTTAACACAGCACTGTGCATCACATATTAGAATCACACATCAGATTAACCCTTTTTTCCACGTGGCACTTTTCTAAAAAGGTTCGTTAGGCTTTTCTTTTCAAAGCTGCTCTTTTCATCTCCTCCATTTTGCTGTTTTCCATCACATATCAACTATGGAAACAGAAAGAAACACAAACAATCTTTTGAAGAGGTTTTCAGTGAACGTGGCATAGTTTCAGAAAATGTCAGAATCTTGTCGTACATGGTGCTGTAAATCTGCAACACCAGCCTTGTTGTTGTTGTTGTTGTTCTTTTCAAATGTATATAAAGCTTTATTCCAATAAGTATTCATCCACAGTGGGCCCGTGCTGTCGTGCTGTGGTGGGCTACACAAAGGAAATATGTCAGTGAGATCACATGTTACAGTTGAAAATGATTTTTTTGCTTCCTTAATTCAGACAACGTCTGGCAGACACTAATGTTACAGTAGAACTGTACAGAGACACGGAAAGCTGCTGTAATTCCACTCTTATTATATTATATTATATTATATTTTTTAAAAAGCTTGATATGAAAATACAAATGTTTGCGTCAGTGAAGTCAGACATTGTGTGCTAGGTAGCTAGCTAAGATACAGGAGGGAGAATGAAGTTGAGTGGGTGTGGTCACTCTGACGAGTGTTAAAGTCACACGTTTTTTACTAGAAAAGGTGACATTGTAGATCAGTCACTGTGTTGTTGTTATGTTTATTGAGCCATTGACACCGTACTGAGAAACACTCGCTTCTACAGGTTCCAGGGGGATGTTGTTCTGTATGCCAGCTACCAGTATATGGACTCATTGCATCCTCTTGGTGTTAATGAACAAAACTAGGTTACGAGCACTAACCCTGCCGCTGAATCCACGGAGGATCCTGAATGTCTGAAAAGAAAGTTTGGTGAGATATGAAATCCACGGTTCAACACACACAATCAGAGTGCGAGTGAGAGCATTGAATCATGTGTCAGTGACTTGAAAATCAGAGCAACAAACTGCAACTGTGGGCAACTCACAGCTTTTTTCACTTTTTTGTACAAATAATGGAAACATGCAAACACATGTACATGAGTCAAACATTATCATCATGCAGCATGTGCTCATTGTTTTAAAATCAAAATCCTATCATATTCTGTTGCAGCTTCTAATGTTCAACTATTAAATAGTGTTTGTATAAAATCAATGTTCAGTACAGCAGCTCTTCCTCTCTTGTGATGTTGCTTAAGCTGGGGACACACTCCAAGATTGTTGCCCAATTTTACCCACAATTCACAGTGTGTGATGTCCAGTCTTTCAGTCTTTGAAACAAATTCTGCTGAGTCCAGTCTGTTAGTGTGGACACTTTTGTTTGACTGTGATTATTGGTTAATAGATTACAGGGGGAAAAAATACACAATAAATGTGAATATAAAAAGAGTGCTGCAGTGGAAATGAAAACTGTTACTTCAAAGTGAAACATCCCTTTAAGTGACAGTGTCTGTGTGTTTATTTATACATGTGCTCATCTGCAGCATCCATGGGGAGTCTTTACTCATCTAATCACTTGACTCCCCTGAGTCTGCGTGCTAATTAGGTCTAAAATATACATCATAGTTCCACTCAACTCTTAAATTAAAAGTTGATGGTGGTGCGTCAGCGATTAAGTGATATGACTCTTTCATGCTTGGAACAGAATGCAAAAAGTGTCCTAAATAAGATTTTGGGGCAAAATAAATATGTGTGAAGTTGCCTTTTTTATCATTTATTTATGAAGTTATTTATGAAGTTATTTTTGCCTTTTTTATGGATGGTCTCCATCAATACAAAGACGGCTGGGTAACATCAGTAAGTTTGTCAGTTTGTCACACATTTTATAAACATCACAGACTTATGTGAGCAACTGAGGGACTCGGCTCACTGAGCTTCTCATTAAACAGCTGCAACTCTGTGTCAGATTTCACTACCAAACCACGCCCCCTGCACTCATCCCACTGATTCTGAGTACCAGGCGTTGGGCGGAGTTAGCCCCAGATGTAGGGGTTTAGTTTCCTTTTAAGTTACTCAGACATTTACGTGTTCACATCTTTCTTTATCAGAACATGAGGTCGAGATGTCGATGCATGTTTTACACTCAGAGAACAACAGCTAATAAAGGCGTAAGGAAGTGAATCATTTAATACAGTGTTTCCCAGCCCTGGTCCTGCATGTTTATAGATGCTGCCCTGCTCCAGCACACCTGATTCAGCTGTGCTGAAGTCAGCTCGTCACCAAGCTCTGCAGAAGCCTGATAACGAGCTGTTGATCTGAATCAGGGTTAGCAGTGTTCCCTGAGGACCAGGGTTGGGAAACACTGATTTAAAATACAAAGCAGGAAACATGACCGCTGTGCTAAAGGGCGTGGAAAAGAAAAAAGGGAGACAAAGCAACTGATTTAAGACAAATTAAAGCTTATGTATAAAACTACTGCTCTTGAATGAAATGAACTGGCACTTATGATTTAGGTAATTAGGTGAACGGTTGTTGTTGTTTTTTAATAATCTATATTAATGAGACAACACAACGAGGACTCTGACTCTAGCACTTATATTCACACATAAGAATGGACATGAATATTATATCATAATCATAATGTTGCTGCACGCACAACAGTTTTCAAAACTGCTACTTTAAGTCCTTTTCTGCTACTAAAAAGGTTAAAACTATATCCACAATTGTTGATATAATAGTTGATTTGAAAAACAAATACAGGCGATAAAGTCAAACCATGGACCAAGTGACTAATCAGCAGCATCGCCTGAGGCTCCACACAAATAGATAATTACAATGACAACAAAGTGCAATAAGTTAATGTATGAACATGTATATGATGTAATATGAGTAATCAGCCTTAGTGTGTGTGGCAGTTGTGTCATTTATGTTTCATCTCACATCATTTATTGAACAAAAAGGCCCAATCAAAGATTACTAGTACTCAGATTATTGTAATGTGTAAGAGAATGGAAATGAATTGAAATACATTCCGATCATGAAATATCCCAGAAGACAGCTTTTGTACACTTGTGCTCTTCTTGTGTCGCCCGCCCTCTCTCTCTTGGTTCTTATCTCACAGGTGTCCCCAATTATAACTATTACTATATATTATTTAGCTGCTAATTGCTAACGTTAATATTATCCTCATCCACCTTTCATCTACGGCTTGTCCTTTGCTGAAGGTCACATGAGGAGCTGGAACCAACCCCAGATGTCACTCTGGACGAGATGATGATGATGATGATGATTGTAACAGTGAATTAAATATAATAAATTCTGCAGCCTGTATATAAATGAGTATATAAACTATAAATGAGCAGGTCATCAGCATATACATAAAACGATTGATGACAGAGTTATACAACTCATTTACCAAGAATTCAGTTCTTTTTAATGGATCATTTATACACTCATTGAACAAAATATCCAACATATAGTTATAATGAATGATTATACAACATCTCTAGGTTCATATTATTAGGCACACCTAGCTAAAATGAATGGTGTGTATATAATGCAACAGCCATGCAATAACCTGGGTAACTCCTCCTCTCTAAAGTTTGTGTGCTGTACTCTGTTCATGATAAATGTGTTTTGGAGAGTTGTCTGGAGGCTGTGTTGTGTTGTGTTGTGTTGTGTTGTGTTGTGTTGTGTTGTGTTGTGTTATTGAGCTGCATTGCATCATACGGAAAGATGGTGCAAATATTTATCATGCCTACCACCCAGACACCCCAACAGGTGTCCATAGATTTCATGCGGTGATATAGACCGTGTAAACAATAAACTCCACAGCAGCTACAACCAACAGACAGTCGCTAAGCAACGCTCTGGTTGGAACTCGACTGCATGTGTGAAGTGACTTTTGGATCAAACAATCAAACTCCTTTTTTAATTGAGCATTGCAATATGGACACTACATTCTTAAATGTTTCGCCTGAGCCTGGGTCCGTGAATTTAAACTTGTATAATAATTTAAGTCAATGAAATAATATAGCAGCTTCATGTGTTGTCAAACTGCTCAGTGTCTGTACTTCCACTAAATCAACGTCCTGGGTTTTATGTAAACTTGAATAATTGCAACTTAAAAAATAAGAGAAAACTACTCAGATAAAGTCTGTCCCACAACTGAGGACACTTTGAGATTTTGGTCCTGATCTGGTCCTTCTGGCAATTTTGGGTATCTTTCAATTTTAGGCTGATTTGAACCTTGAACTTGAACATCTGGCCAAATTATCCTGTAGATTGAGGGGTTAACAGACGTAATTTAATGTCTAGTCTGTGCTTTCTCAGGATTAAAACAGTGAAACTGGGTTACAATATTTGTTGTGCCTGTTGTCTCCCATGTTTTTAAAATCAAGTCAGATTTGAAAAGCCAGTGCACACAAATATGATAAAAACCAGTGTATCTACTGCCTTTCTGGCATATACAATGGTTTACCCCTGAAAACAGTGGTATATACTTGAGTAAGTATATGAGTGGGATGTACTATAAAAGTAAAGTTGTCAGGTTTTTGAAAATGGAGGACACCTGGTGTAAAAAGGACAGACAGAATGAAGATGACTGGTGTTGAATATTAATTCAATGAATGAATGAATCACAGTGCGGCCACAGTGGGTACACAAACATGAGAGGTTGATGTGGCAACAGAGTTCAGGTCTCAACACAAAGTAAATACTTCCATTTTCCAGGCATCAGACCAGTGACACCAGTGACCTTCCATTTATTCCCATTCTGGTCTGAGCTTCAAAAAATGACCTGCGGCCCATTTCATTTTGTCTGTTGTCTTTCCTCACACCGTGGGAAGCTGTGAGGAAGGAAAGAAAAGTACAACACAAACAAACACAGTTGTAGCTCTTGCTGTGGGAGGTCAAGCAAACATGGTGCACAGGGCACCAGCTGAGAGACAGCACACTCTCGCTCTGTGCACACCTCAGACACATGACCCATGATGATTGATGGGACTACACTGTTAACCCGAAAGTTCCTTCTAGGCAAACAGTTTGAGTAAATACCACTTTTAAAGATGAGTTTTATTGCATTACTTAAACAGTATGAGCAGATGAAGAGTGTATGAGACATCACACATAGAGACAAACAAACATTCACAAAAACACTTAATAATACCTCTTTATTTATTTAATTCAATGTTTCTAACAGACGTAAATATCCTTCATTTAACATTAAAAAGCCAAATAAATAAATCAGGTATTATCTGAAATAAAAGGTAACAATAAGTGCATTTTCAGATCATAAAGAGTATATACAGTATTTACAGTGTATCGTCATTCTGACTCTGAGAATCACAGACGACCATGAGTCCAGAGAAACAACGTGTGTGCAGCTTTATATCCACAACCAGACACTTTACATCTGATCACATGGTTGCACAGACGTCGTGGAATTACAGTAGAATCACTGTCACACAGCTGTTGCCTCCACCCAACGCTGCAGATGGAGATCAATTCATTCCAAAACATCATTCATCACAGCAGAGGCAGCTCAATCAACTCTAAATCACTTAGTGGATCTCTTTGTCCCACGTGATGAATCTGTGGAGCTAATACGCAGGCAATTTAAAATCCCATTCTCTGACCACTGTCAGTGCACAGCTTGTTTTTTTCTTTCTTAGACTCATTTATTCAGTGCGTATTATTCCAGTCAGTCTGATTTGTGCTAATAGTGGGAATGATGTCACCACAGTGGCTAATAACAAATATCTCTCTAATTGCTTTCATGCAACTTTATTTTTTTATGCCTCACATCTATAGATGATTTTGAAGATGATAATGAGAATAATAATCTTAAAAAATCACGGTGCAGGATATTTGAAACATTCAGTTATACCTGAAAACTGATCCAAAATCACACACTCACATATTAAATAGTCTGTTAATAAAAAGTTCAACAGTTTCGACAGGGTGAGCGATATGAGCTAAAATTCATATCATGATATTCCAACATGATAATGGAATAACAATATTTGTGACAGTATTTCACAGGATTTCAAAATAAGAGTTTGTTTGGATATGGATCAATACATACGTAGTTCAGAATAGAAAACATAGTTTTGATGCAAAGCAAATGTAAAAAATATCAAAACCAGACATTTTACGTTAAACTTACTCACTTCTGGGGTCAGTGTTCGGGACAAGGTCGATATAATGGAGGGGAAAAGACAAAAAAAAAGGCCTGAATGTATAATTCTATATTTATTTTTCAGTTACAGTTTGTAACGTCTATGTTGATTGTGTGAAAATATGAATGGTCTGCATTTACAAACTCCAACATGACAAACTGATTGTTTGCAAACACTCCTTTTTAATAAGTTGACTGCAACACGTTGGACTGGGAAAGTTAAAGGATGGTCAAAGAACACCTGTTTGGAACAAGTGTCATGATTGGATAAAAGCAGCATCCCCAAAAGGCCTAGTCATTCACAAGCAAGGATGGGCTAGGTTCACCACTGTGTGAAACAATAGTCCAACAGTTCAAGAACAATGTTTCTCAGCATACAATTGCAAGGAATTTTGATTTCATCATCTACAGTCCATAGTATCACACCTGATTCAGATGAACAGCTCATTGACTATCTGACCATCTGAACCAGGTGTGTTGGAGCAGGGCAACATCTAAAGCATGCAGGGCAGTGTTCCCTGAGGACCAGGGTTGGGAAACACTGAGATAATAAACGTTTATCATTGTCATTCACTTAAAAAATAATCCTTAAAACACAGATCGTAGTGTCCTGAAAATAGAGAGGACAGGATGTGGAAACAAAAGAAACAAATCAAACATGCACTGACTTCTAGAGATTATGTGAACATTGTGTGGAGGGACTTGTGAATGTGTGATCGCAAATATCCACACAAGTTTCTCCCAAGATTCTCCTGCCTGCTCCATTTAACGTCCAAGTGAGCTCATGTGAGGAACGCAGGCGAAACTCCAGGGTATCATCTGTGAGTGATTGCCCAGACGCCGCTGCTGCTGTTGTCAAAGTGTCTCACTTAGACAATGTCTCAAAGTATTGATCGGCAAAGTCTTGAGAATGTCTGGATCCAAATCTCCTGACATTACCCAGAGTTCATGTGTGAAAAAGTTTTCCCTTCAACCTCAACCTGCCAAGGGACTACAGGCGAAAATTAGCCTCAGTCTACAACCTGGCATATTTACGTTCTAATTTTTCACTAACACTAAATGTTCACTATCTTCTTGCATAGCTGAATCTTCTTGCATAGCTTGATCACTGTTTCTGTCAAAAATCCACAAAAGGAAATGAAATAATGATTGTAAATTTGCTAGGAAGCGTTTAAATCTTGACTAAAGGAGCAACTCTGCTCAGATGAGTGACATGATGTCAAAATGAGAAACCTTAATGAGTGAATAAGCATTCAGTGCAGTCCTGTCCCCAGTGGGTTTGACAAAACATGAAACTCTGTGTTGTTTGTGATTTGTTATATGTGACACCCTTCTGCTGTTAGTCCTTGGTTAGATACAGGTCTCAATTAGCCATATTAATGCCAACATTCCCTATCATACATAAGGCCATCAGAGTCATCAGATGTTTGTACTCTGCATCAGAAGTGGTAGACCAGTGTGAGGTCTGTGTGGAGGCTTTGACACAGAAGCCCATCTGTTTTACTTCTGTCCATCCCAAACGTTGTCTCAGTCACTACCCCACATGGACCAGGAATGACTCGTCAATGGGGGGCGCTATGGGGCGCCACTGCCATCAACAATGCAGACAAAAGAAGGCTACTTCTGTTGAACATACAAACATCTGGATTACTCACACAATGTATGATGTGTACCAGGTTGGTTGTATGCAGTTAATTGGTGTCATTCAACTTTTGGTAAACAGGTGACCTGTAGCTGCTCTCTCATTGGTTCACAGGAACACAGCTCTCTACATCGCCGGTCAATGAAATGACACTTTAGTCCATCAATGAATGACTGATAAGATAGCCGGGTTATGCCAGTATTAGCCGGAAAGTTACTACTGACTCAAGGGTTTGTAGGATGACATTAAGGCTTCATGACGCCACATAACTTGTAAAGTATGACATACTTATGTTGGGTTAGTAGCTATTCAGTAGAAGAAACACACTGCACAACATTGATTTAAATTGTCAATTTTCATATTGAGTGATTGATTGTTTCTGCCTGTTTTGAATCATCAGAGTTCAGGGTCTTGGATGTGGAGATGAAGGATATGAATCCCTCGCTGAGCTGGTGGTTGTCACTTTTTAGTCAGGCCTCCCTCCTTCTTACGAACGATAGGTGATGAGTTGATGGCGTAGAAAGAAACTGCTCTGACACATTGCTCGTACCGAACATAGGGATTTTATTTGGTTACAAGTCAGGCATCAGACTTAGCTCTGCAGCAGCTCGGGAGAATGTTCCTCCCGCGAAAGAGCAGGGCCATGCTTTTAAAAGTTCTCTGACATCATCCTATACCTCATATCTTAATATAGAAGTCACCTAGTGATAGACAGAGAAGACCAAAATGGTCCCCATCTGTCTCCCATCGTCCAGGTGTCTCGTCCCTGAAAAACAAGCATAGTTGCTAAACTATATATATATATACATTCTCTGGGCTGTGTCCAGGCCTGACCTATAGACCTCTGTTGTGAACCTGTTGTAAACTGTCATAGGTGATGCATCTAAACCCCAAAATAACCCTCTCCTGAGAGATCTCCTGTTTGCTTCTCAATGCAATGGAATGTACATCTTTAACACATTCAAGACAAAACTTAGCCGTGTTAATGTGTTCATCTAAGTTAATACACTTCATGGTCACATCTGATCAAAAATAAATCACTGTATACAGTTTACATGTGGAGGCGTGGTCTTCATATACGATCATTTTCAGCCTCCACATTTATCAAAGGCTGATCAGGTGTACACCAGGATAGGGTGGCATACTCACGCTTCATGAATCGCATGCAGGTCTTGGCACACGGTGATATTTACACCTTGATCGGCACCAGTTTCTATGTTTCTAGATTCCCAGTTTGATAAATGAGGGCCATAGACTGTGGGAACCACCATTGTCAGCACACTTCCTGTGTCCAGCGCGTGTCCATATAAACAGCACTAGTGAGGAACAGGTCACAAGGATGATGAAGTCACACAACTATGTGTGTATGTGCTCATGCAATAACATCAGAGAGCAGCACTGATGTTCTGATGCAAATTCACAAGTAACTATCGTGAATAGCAATAATGAGGCATGTGTGTTTTATTGCTGCGAATGGATATTTAACATCTATATCTGGAACATTAACGGCCATGTTGGTGTCATCTCAGCCTGTGACTGACTCAGTCTGCCCGCTGAAGCTTTGATGCATATTACAATTCAGAGCAACCCTGATGTGAAGGCTGAGTAAATAGAGCGACACCAAACAATTACTGTTTATTAACTTTATTGAAGGTGTCCTGCATGACAGCACAGACGACAGTGAGGAGATGGGCAGCATCTACACACGGCTGTTATTTTCAAGGTGGAAAGCAACCTGTCATTTTAGACAGACTGCAGGCGGCTTTCTTTCTTTCTTTCCGTCTTTCTTTCTGTCTTTCTGTCTTTCTGTCTTTCTTTCTTTCTTTCTTTCTTTCTGTCTGTCTGTCTTTCTTTCTTTCTTTCTTTCTTTCTTTCTTTCTTTCTTTCTTTCTTTTGGGTAAATTTCACTTCAGTGCTTTTATGGTTTGTCTGATGTGAGTTGAATGTCCTTAGAGGAGAATTTAGAAAAAAAACTAAACATCTGCATGTCATTGTAAAACAGAGCTTCACACAATAATAATAATAAAAAAATGGTGATTGAAGCAGAGAGAATGTCAGGACAATGTCATCTCTTTGACATTTATTCAAACGCCAAATCCATTTGCTTATATGAGACTTCAATGGAATATTTAACCAGCCTCTATCATTAGTATACCAGCCATGACAGCCATGTTGTCAGTTACAACTGTTTAATGATGCTTTTTAGATTCAATTCAATTTGTATAGCACCAAATTATATTTATATTTCAGTGAAGGGGGCGCCCATGTATCTATCTATCCTTGTTCCTTCCTTCCTTCCCTCCCTCCCTCCCTAAACCTACCCCACTTAAAAACCTGAACTATTCCTTTCACATGAAGCTGAGACGTGACATGACTCCTTTTAAATGAATGGCACATGCACTACTGTGTACATTCCATACAGTGCTTGTGTTTTATCACAACACTCAATGTCATAGCACGTTTATAGACTCATGCATCTGTTGTCGTGTCTGTAATCGTAGGATTTCATTAGGATCTGGCTGAGCTGGAGCTGGAGCTGCAGCTGAAGCTCTGGAGCACTGTGCTTGATGGATGTCTCTGCTGTTCATTTACACAATGGGATTTAGTGTGAGAGGAAATCTGGCCCTGAAGCTCTGCAGGGGTCAAAAGTTGAACTCCATATTCAGGCAGGAAAATGAATAGCTCTCACAAATGATCTTTAAACCTTTTTTATCCCCAATTGTTAATTAAATTGGAGGCTGCTACACTATAACCGACTTTAAAAAACTGAAAGAGAGATTGAATATAATTTAATGTTAATGGCATAATAATGGCAGGGTAGATGGAGATTCAGTGTTGCTCTTGTCAATGATATGGTCACAGTGTGACCCCAGAGCTGACTGAATGGAATGATGGTTAGTGTTGGTGTGATCTGCTTGTTACATTGACCTCAGTAGCAAGTGCACAGTTAATATTCATTCCTTCCTTTGTTGCACAAGTTCTTTATATATCTGCACTTCATGGTTAGATGGTCTTTTGACGACATCTCAGATATATGTCCTTCATAAATATTCATCATTCTCCTGCAACAGCGACAAAGGTGACACCCACAGTAACAGTTAGCTATAGATTTGGTGTGAAGAGTGTAGCTTCCATACATACTGATAAACTGATCAGAGACCACAGCCGCATAATAATCAATGTATTTGTTAGTTGAACTTTTGTTTTGTTTGATCAACGTCCAAAAGAATTGCAAAAAAAAAAAAAAGTAAAGTCAAAGCTGCAGTGCGTAACGGTTGGTGATTATTCTGCTTCTGGTCTTCATGAAATGACATTAGATTATTACCATGCTATATCCTTCATCTGTCAACTGGCTCTGTCAAGCAATACTATCAGACCTGACTGATGGAGCATTTGTGTGTATACAGTGGCAGCGCAAAAGTGGGGAAACATTAATAGCATTAAACTGCTGAACGATAGGTTTAATCAGTACTGTGCAAACTGCAATGACTGACAATGGCTTAAATCCAACTGATTTTTTTAATATTTAGAAGTTACATACCAGGTCTGGACGATATGGGAAAAAGATACTAATACTATACTCAGTCAGTCACTCACTCACTCATTCATTCACTCACCTTCTACTGCTTTATCCTCCTCATGAGGGTCCTGGAGGTGCTGGTGCCAATCCCAGGTCTTTAAATACCTGTTTTAATTCTTTGGCTTATTAATGTTGAATGAAGGATATTTGTGTGTGTTAGAAACACGTGAAATGAAATTGACTAAATATGGTCAAATTAATTAATTCACATAAAAACATTTACTTGACTGGTCAGAGAATACACAACAGCATGACAATCAATTTTCTTGTTTGCTGAATTTTGTTTGAAAAGTTAAAAGTAGTTCTTTATTGTCTTCTTGTCAGTAAATCCAACATGTAATCAAAGCTCCATTGTTGTCTAAAATAATTAAAAACTCATCGATGTGCACTGAGTGACATGAAAACACAGCGTGATTCATTTTGACTCAATCCCACAATGAATTCTGCTGCCAATAAAAGTCACAAGAGTTTTCAGGATGTTTTCAAAGACAACAAAACCTCCAGTCACAATATGAATCATCTGTGATTATAATTTAAAGTGTTAATTGCCAGATCTGTAACATTTCATATTATTAAAGTTGTATTCATGTGTTAGTAAGTAGTCTAACCCTAACTCTTGTACTTGCTGCTAAAGTAAGTCAATATTTCTCTGTCCATTCGCTCCTGAAGTCGACTTTAGCTCTGCGAACAACATCGTGATGCACTTTGTCAGTTCAGTTGGTCTCTGACCTGTTCCGCACATGAAGAGCAGCGTGAGTAACTCATGTTGCAGCCAATCACAGCCCAGCTCCATGTTGCATGTGGAACGTGACTCACAGACATAAAGTCAGCTTCATTTACAGAGAGTTTGTGAGACTCGCAGAGTTCAGCTCCTGATGGCTGTGCTGGTAGTGTGGGAATGTGTGATCAAAAATAATGAGCTGCACATAGATGCACTGTATGAATGTGTTTGTCAATGAGAGTGAATGAGTGTCAAAAACATAAGTGTAAAGTGAGTGCTCCTCCAGAAGAGAGAAGTATAAACCCTGATTCTCAGTGTCACTGTGTCCTTCAACATCCCTGCTTTGTTTTTGTCTGAGTCTAATTTCTAATTTGCTCCACACTGTCTCCTGACTACAGAGTGACTCCAACACAACTCCTTAGTGCAGTTAACAGCTGATAACAGATAATTAAAAGTTGCCACCATTCGTGTGAAACATTGCAGCAACATCTGCTCGGCTGTGGAGAAAGATCATATCTTTGTACAGTTGATGATTGCATGTTTGTTGAATGGGAGATTATAAAGTGGTTTGTTCCTTTGTTTGCTTGTGTTATGTGATACAACCTTTTGTTTTTCTTTACTTTGGAATATATAAGTGACTGACAAAGAGATAATTGAGCGGAAGATAAACTAATGAATTCCTCTGCCAGAGTTCATTACACATCAAGGTTTTTTTTCCCCTGCAGACAAGAATCTAATCATTCACAGCACTTTTATTGTTAAGCCTGTGAAAGTTTGTTCTCACTTCTGCTCGTGTTTGGTTAATTCTGTGAGAGTTTTGGAGACACAGCTTCACACAAAGCTGAAAACACAGGTGACAGGATATTTCTGTGATGCACACAGCACTCATTTACATTCATATCGACACAGTAATGCATGAAAAATGTGTTTACTTTGTCGGAGATTCATAACACTTCTGTGCACCAACAATTCCCCAAACATCAAAGCACTTAGTGTCTATGAAAACCAGACCAGGAGGAAAACTCTGCCTTCTGCACGACACACATCCCATCATTTACAGTGTACACTCAGTCTTTATCATTCCGGTGTCACACAGCATTTGTATCTCTTGTCCCGTGTTTTTCTAACGTTCACTTATCCGATTCCTTTCCGCTCCGGACGTCTTGAAGTGATAGCGGTCAATCAAATACAAGAAGATTCTTGTGGTGTGGTCACACGAGACGTGCATTACACAGTGATTAACATGATGTCACTTGACTGACTTGAAATGATGCTAATATTACCTGGACATTATAAAAACAAGTCTCTGGATGCAAGAGCGTAGGTTTGAGTGTTCAGGGAGGGGACATGCCTGATTGTCCCTACTCATATTGGAGACAGGACAATGTGTACGTGTGCTGTGAGAGGTGCTGAGTGCTGAGAAGCGTCTTCACCAGTCTTGTAACCAAAGCTACGCCCTCGCCTGGACGTCCCTCTCTGGCCTGTGAACACCGTGACCACATGAGCTGCTTCACAGTCAGTCGGTCAGACAAACAGATGGGGAGAGTGTAGCTCAGCATTCAGTGTGTGCTGTCACCACCATGAGACTGAGACCAAGCTGACTCGCCTTGGTCATCGACATGCTCGTGCCCAGTTCTCCTTCTCCCACCAACAAAATCTCCCCCAGGCTGTTGAGCCGTCTTCTCCCCTTAACACTTTCCTGTCCGCACTCAGCTGTGTGTGACGCCCTCCTCCCGCCTGTGCCTGCTTTTTACCGTGAAATGGAGCCTTTCGCTGTTGGCCTGCTCTTTATTTCACTGTGTGTTGTTCCCTCTCTTTCTCTTTCTGGCTAGGAGCTTATCTGAGAGGCCCAGCTGCTGGCCAACTGTCCAAGGAGAGCTGCAGGCCACAACAACAGCAGCAGCAATGACAAAGCCTGGCAAATATACAGGAACTACCAATGGCTTTGATGGATTTTATTAAACACTGAATTCAACTATTTACCATTGCCTCAACTTGCTGCCCACTTTTCTTCAGCGTCCATACATCACTGCAGGGAGGTGAACGCTGTGGTTTTCAGATCTTTATATTTTCAGGTTTTGTTGGCGAGAGACTGATGTGCTTATACTGTTCAATACAAAATGCATTTTTCAAAATATCAGCATGACACGGAGTTATTTTGAGTGCTTGTTACAATACATTGTGGATATTTTGATTATTTAATCATCTTGAAACAAATGATGGTGAAGTTGCATGTTGCAGCAGAAAATCCTTCACCTAACTCTTTCCTTCCAAGTGTGTTGGAGAAACCTGTAGCCTTCAGTTAGCATCACAACTCCATGATGAAAGATGTTTAGTTTGTCCATCGTGGGCCTCCATAGATCTGACCCGACCCCTGGTATAAATAAAAAAGGCTCATTCTGAGGTAAAGAAAATTCATATAATAGATGATTGAACACTTTTGTCTTCAATTTCTGTCAAATGAAAACATTTCATCCAAATTACAGACCTTTAAATAAGGGATTTTGTAAATCACAAATTCCTGGAAATACTGGACAGATGCAAGTTTCCCCTTGTCGGTACTTGTCGGCAAATTCTGACTTTAATCTCAGATTTCCCCCAAAAAATGACATGTGACAATAATCCTCCTCTGTAAATAAATGTTGTTTAAATTGGTGGCACAGATTAGAATCTATAGAACCAACATTGACTAAATGAGTGTTCAAGAGAGGAATATCATAAAGATGCAGCAGTTACAGTTACTGAGGATTATTGTATCTCATTATTGGATCTATATGATCTCCAATTAAAAATTCTAACTAAAAACAGCAAAGATGGAAAGTGTATAATGAGCTTTCCTCTTTTATGTTTTAAAGCTCAGTTGGAGCCAGAAGACCTCAGAGGAGCAGTTTGGATGAAGCTGCTTTAATGACTCTTCCCTGCTCTGAAGCTGTAATCTGCTGCTTGTTGGCAACATGCCTCCAGAGTTGGCCTTGGTCTTAATTGCAGTCGTGCCCCAAGTGGCGATCCATTAGTGGCTCCACCCACTGTGACACAGTAGCCCCACCTCTCAGTCTAACGCACCGTGGGAACATGTTGTAACACTTCAGGCAGCAATAAAGTCCACCCTCTGTTATTCCCAGCGCTGTCAACAGTTGTGATAACAGTTTTGACAGCAGATGTTAACACGTCAGCCTTTGTCACGTTTCCAAGAACAGCATCAGTAGCAGTAGCCTCATTACCATCATTTCAGACCCCCAAGCTCTGTGCCGTCGTCGTCTTCTATGACCGCGTCAACAGATGAGGTCCAAGGCCCAAAGTGTGATGAAAGGCTACAAGGAGAAGCTAACTCCTAATTCTGTAAGTTGAACAAAACAGGGAGACAAACGTGCTAATGGAAGAGAAATTAGATACCTAGATACTGTATGTAGTTGTCTTTAAAAACGTCCTCTACAAATAGATCTTTACACTTAATTTGGAATTCAAACTGTACTAAGTGATTCTCCTCTGTCTACACTGCTTGTATTTAATCGATTAATGACGGTAGATTCATTGGTAACCACATTTATTAATGTTGTATTGTTCGTTATGAATCAATTATCTATCACAGAAAACTAAAATCACTTCAGCATTTCTAACTGGAAGTGTGTCAAAAAAAAAAACATTAATTATTTAATTCATACTGATATTCTCCTTGTTCCTCACGTGGGGCTCAGCTTAATTTTATTATAATCACAAGAATAGACTTTAATTAATTTTAAGTAAAGCAGTCACAGAGCATATTTACAATTGTTTTCAATTAAATGAATAAATGGGAATCAATAACAGCGTGTTGTGTTACGAGGTTTGAGCAACAGATCGCATGCATTATTAAATAACAGACATGACTCATAAAGCTCTGGTGATTCATTACAGTAATGTGGTGAATTTTAAATGATCTGTTATTAACATTATAATTTCAAGCATCACAATTCTGATACATTTCACTGATGTGTAATCCTGTGGAAATGTATGAGGGAGTTAAAGGTCGTACTGAAGAGACATTTAAAAGAGAGAAAAACTCCCGGTGGATGCACAGTGACATGTGAACATCTTAGCATCCTTTCATCAATAACCTCAACACTCAAATGATGAACACAGAATGATGCACTTATTGATGGGGATAGCGACAGGAAGTCATTTCCCTCCTTTTCACCAACTCTTCTGTCGTGTGGATGAATGTCATCGATGGTGTCCTCGGTGACCGTGAAGAAACCCCTGCACTTCACGTCGATTCCCAGGCACTCGATACTTCAGCTCCAGCCAACACGTCTGCTTGTGTTTACATGTTTCTACATTTAGGCCCCGTTCACACAAGGACGCTAAAACGCTAAAAACAACAAAGTATTTTATCAGAAGTGCCTTTCGTTTAGACGGTGACGGCGTTTTTGGGGCTTAAAAACACAAAAATGTGAAACCAGCCTCCAGAGTGGAAAACTTGAAAACACTCTGCCGTAGCGTCTCCGTCGACACTGTTGAGATGCAGAACTCTGCTCAGGTCTGCTCACGTCGTGTACGCGTTTACGTCGCATACATGCGCCGGTACAGGGAAATAAACAAACATGTCGGATTATTTCCATGCGCCTTCGTTGTTTTGTAGTCCAGTGTAATCTGGAGTAGTAGTTCAACTTCTTCATCTGACCAGACAAAATTCTTTTTCCCGGCGGTTGCCATGTTTTCCTTTAGCGGAGAGGAAGGAAGATTCTGCGTATGCGCTCATACATGGCGGTGTTGTGTGATAGTGTATCACAGCGCCACCTAGCCGCAGATTTCCTCCCAAAAACGCTCGTCTAAACGCAGAATAAAAAGTGAAGACGCCACTTTTGCGTCTTCTGTTCAGACCGTCATCATGTAAACGTAGCATTAGCATCAAACAACTCAGGATGTGTCAGCTATCATCACCGTCCTTGTAGCTTGGCTTATGGCTCTGAATTGTGCTTCTGCCCATGTCCTACTATTTAATCCCAGCAGGAAGTCAATTTATCGTGTGCGACTCTGCTACGCTACACTTTTATAGCTGGTCAGTTTTAGCTATTTTCTGGTTGCCCTTTCAAAGCTGTGCTTCCAACATGGTGAAGTTGGGTTTGGTAGAGTACGGTACAGTCCTGGGTCAGGCTTGCAGTTTGTACAGACCTTCAATGAAGCAGCATCAAAAACAGAGAAACGAGCAGAGAGTTGTCTGGACTACTAATGGAGTCCTGTTTGAGATTTCCAACCAAGCCCAGGCTCCAATACATTATGAACTCTCACCTGTTCTAACCCCTCATCACCCCCACCCTCGTCCACCTCCACTGTGCTCCACCGTGTGACCCATAGTTGACCTATTACTGGCCAAAACTAATGTTTGTACCATGTCAGTCACCGCTCTTTCTACCATCCTTTTACTTTAAAATATTTAATTTTATTAATCCTTATCAGTACAAAAATCTCTACTTTCAGTTTCAGATTCAGTGATCAGAAAACGAGCCCTGTTATTAATATGTTAGTGTGTTATTAGCTTGAGTTATGAACAGTGTTGTTTTCCATAAGATCTGAGTGCATGAATAATGCAGATGAACCAGCCTTGTCAAACATGGCTTTTTAGTCAGTGCTCATTTTGTAAAATTGGATTTGGGAGTGAGAGGATATATCTATTATTTATTCTTATAGATTATCTTTTTTTTCTAACCATGTTAACGCCAGTGCAGGAGCGGGTTTAGACACTTCAGTCAATCAGCAGTTACATTTTAGGACTTACATTTGAAATTTGGGGTTGTGTTACCAATAAACAATTGAATATGAGTAGCAACGTTATTTATTCAGAGTTATAAACAAGTTAAATATTCTCATCTGAAACGATGTCTGATAATCCGATCTAATCTGAGTCTGCTTTCACACACATGTGCCGACTCCTGCTTGCTCCTTGGTTATGTTGGGGTTGGCGGTCTGGGTGTGGACAGCTATGTCTCCTCCCTCGGTGGGCGGTCTGGGCGGTGTGGGGGGGCTCCACTCACTGCCGTGCACTGATTGGTCAGAGTGTCGTCACAGGAAGAAGCACAAGAATCAAAGTGAACAATGCAGATGATGAACTGTATGATGATCAGTTTAAAAGTCTGAACAATCCTGCAAACGTGGGTTCATCTCCAACACGGGTGGTTGTGTGATTCTCGTCACTACGTCCTGACTTTTCATCACCATCCAGTTTGTATTGATTTCTCCTCACTCAGCGCCGCTGCTTGTAAACTCACAACTCTCCGTCTATTCTGTGTGTTTCTTATGTGGCGCTACTCTTACTCTTCCACTGTGATGAAAACCATATGCACATAGTTTCAGTACGTTTTTACTCTTCGACAGTATTTGTTGGCTTTGTGTGACTTGAGTTCCTGGAGGTGTGAGTGTACAGTTATGCCCCCGGCTTGTTTGTAGAGGTGTGAAGAAAACAACAACAAAGTGATGCTGTTTACACCAGCCGCACCTCCTACTCAGCCTCACCTAACACCCCTGTGTGTGGAATGAAAGTGGTATACAGTTGGTGGCTTGTCTGAAATCCTTATGTAAAATTCCAGGGGCAAAGTTGTTTGTTGTTTTCAGGCGAGCATATGTGACTCAGACACTTTAGATCTGGCAGGATTTGGGATTGTACTGGGCTGAAATGACTCTATCTGCTCTGACACAGCAGCTGCCATTGATTCGGGTCTTTAGTATTCTGCTGAGTTCTCCTTGTTGACTCTGCCTTTTGTCCAGGCTTCATTTCAGATTCACAAGGCTTGAGGACAGCAATGCGTCGCCCTAGGTTTTGTTCTGCATTATCAACGTAAAGCTGAGTCAGCGGCTCTGTGATAACTAACTGTTCTCATTGCTCTGTGTGCAGCTCCATGAGGTCATGAGCTGATGTGTATGCAGCACATGAACAAAGGTGATGAGGTGAATGTATAGAAGGAGGGGCGTTTCTAACAACACAGTATTCACTGGTATTATTTGTCCAATATAAGAATATTTTAAGAAGTCCACTAACTAAATTCTTGCTGCTGCTGCTGTCACATCATAACAATAGATGCAATAGGATTGTTTTTTATAAATGATAAAACATTTGTTTTGGGTCTTAATATACTAAACTATGTGTCCCTGTGATGAACTGTCAAACTGTCCAGGGTGTGACCCCGCCTATCGCCATAAATCAGCTGAGATTGGAACAGCTCCCCCCGCAACCCTCGTGTGGAGGATAAAGGGGTAGAAGGTGGATGGCTGGATGGATGGATGGATGGATGGATGGATGGATGTCACAGAAAGCATCAGCCTTCCTTTGATTGCTGTTTGTGTAATGGACTCAAATGAAATGAAAACAAAGGTGCAGTTGTTTATTGTGCATCCAGTTTGGTGAAGCTAAACGCTGTAGAGGAACAATAGTATCTGCCTTGTATTAAATAACTCCAACTTTAATTTCAAAGTCTGTCTTTGCCCAGCTAATCATTTTGTCAGCTAATCAAGAAAAAAGATGTAGGAACAGCTCACAGCTTTCGTGTTTGTGTTTCACTAACAGATCATTAGATAGAAAGCAGTGAATATCGACTCCTGTGCCTGAAGCCTTTTAAAAGCCTAATGATTTCATTTGGAGAATCTTAAAATACAAACATGTATTTTACTATCTGTCCAGTGACAAGACAAATCCAAATAAACAGTGTTTCTTCCACAGAATCATTAAAGCAGCTTCTAGCTGAATGAGTGACTTTTATAGTCTCAACATGATACAACATTCTCTGTAAACCATCAGTTTAGAACCCAAAGAACACTATTCCTGTTCTTTTGATAAATGAGACAAATTCTATAAAGCAATAAGAAGACAGAATGAAGGAAAAGAGCAAAATGCCAATGTTATGTTATGTTATAAGCTGATGTTGCATCTAAGATGGACGAGCATAAAAAGAAATCCAGAGTGTTATAATAATATAATAATATTATGTGTAGTCAGAGAAACACACTTGTGTTAATGAATGAGGCGCAGGCAATAAGTATTAACTGGAAAGACTTAGTGCAGTCATGGGCATCATTTTGTCTTGGTATTTACTTTTACTTGCACGTCTAAGCTGCGCTTGTGTTTGTGTGCATCTCCTCCAATTATACTCTTAAGTCCTGCAGAAACACGACTCTGCGCTCCCTCGTCTCTGTCCGGACGGTGGACGTCGACAGGATTTAAGCCATGAGAAAAAAAAGGTGTTTATCATTAAATTAGAAGTGTAAAATGCATTCAGCCATGTCGTTTGCTCACTCCCCGGATTTTGGAATTGAGTGTTCACTGCTCAGTAGTTTAGTCTCAGCACATTCCTGTGTGATTTAACATCATGTGTTGTCCTGTGGTTAGTGTTGTGACGCCCGATGTGTGGGCTTTACACAGGCTTCCCAAAGGTCCTTGAAATCCTTAAAAATTGTGAATTTGAAAAAAAAAGTCAAGGCCCACATGGATCGTTGAAAGTGCTGGATATGTGTTCATAAAGAAGTTCAGTGGATATGTTGGTGCCTTTGTTTGTAACATCAGCACTTCCTGCTCCAACACGCCTCATTCAGCTCAACAGCTCGTTATCAGGCTTCTGCAGAGCTTAGTGACGAGCTGTTCATCTGAATCAGGTGTGTTGGAGCAGGGCAACATGTAAAACATGCAGGGCAGCGCAATGCTGCTGCTGCTGCCGCTACCGCCGCCGCCTCCGCCGCCTCCATCCTTCATAACATTTGACATAATCACTTCCTGTGATGTTGCAAAGCTTATCTTAACACCACTTTAAGGAGAAACACAGACAAAGAGTTGTGAGGAGACTTAATCAGCAGTGTGTGAACTCATTTGACAGTAGTTTGAATTTAATGGATTTGTTTACTTCAATGTTTCTTCAATCTTGCCTGATAGAAAAATTACACAAAACACAGTTGGAGTGTTTACTGCCTCAGCAGCTGAGGAGCGTCAACAAAAGATCATTGTGTTTTGAGTTGTAAATGCTGCTGTTGCTGTTCTCGTCTGTTTTCCTCTACAAATCAAATGAATCAGTCCATTTCTTAATACTTACGTTGCAACTCTGTCCGTCACTCTCAGTCTGATGTCGTTACTGAAAACATAAATCATGAATGAAAAATGTCACAAAAACATTTTGAAGTGGATTTCTTTAAATAGCTCAGTGCTGCAGTTTATGGTTTATTGGATCGAGGCAGAAACATAAAAAATGTGACAAATAAAAAAAATGCAATAACGCATACATAAAAACAATACAGACTCCACACGATTTAGCTGCTGAATAAAGCCGAACTTTTGAGGTGCTGAAGTTTGCACTAAACTTCTGGTCTTAGCAAAGTTTTTGATGTTTTACAGGCTAAAACTGAAGCCGCCCGTCTGTGGTGGATCGACTGTAGTTCACATGTAAACACCTCACAGTATGAACATCGATAAAGTGAGGAAAACTTAAAGGTGCAGTGTGTAACATTTAGTAACATTCATTGGTGAAGTTGCATGTTGCTGCTGAAAATCCCTCAGCTCACCCGTCCTTGTGTTGGAGATGTTATGTATCATATCTCATTTAGCATCAACGCTGAACAGATGCACAGTTTGTTTGTTGTGGGCGGAGCACAGCTCTCATTTGTCATGACCAAGAAAGCTGGTGGTGTTTAGTTGTTGTCTTGTGCTTCCTGTTTTATTTTGAAATTTTTCTCGCCCCTCTTTTCAAGTAACTTGCCACAGACCCTGATTGTCTGCCCCGCCCTGATTGTTTCCACCTGTTCCCCATTAGCATGTGTATATTATGGTCTGTGTTTGTCTGTGGCCAGTTTTTCTTGTCTTGTGAACCAGTGTAACTCCTGAGTCTTTGTCTTAACAGGAATGATCAGTGTTTTTCGTCAGGTTTTTGTACTTTTGTTTGCTACTTTGTCACGCCCTTGTTTTTCAGTACTTTTACCCTCGAAAGAGTGATTTTGGTTTTTAGCTTAATCTGTTTCTTTTTTAATAGTTTTTCCCTCTTAGGAGTGTTTTTTTGTTGCACTTTGAAAATAAAAGTTTATTTTTCACTTTGTCTCCCGAGTCGTGCAAATGGGTCCAAGTCCTTGTATCATATCATTCCTGAGTAATGCAAACAACCGTGTGACCCAGTGTGTGCAAATGTTGTTCAGAGCAATTTCCTTAGTGTCAGGTATTTCATTCTTATCACAACAACCTTTTTGTTTATTATCAAACTAGTTATTGGATACAATCATGGAGTATGAATGTTACAGTATGAGACGCCCATAGAGAATAGTTATTAGATGATATTATGTATGCATGTTCCTAAACAGTAGCAAAAGTCTGCCATAGATCAAAGGCCACAAATGCATGTGAAAAAAGAAAAGAGTAATAATGGAGAGGGAATCATTTCAAAGAAGAGATATGTAACACTGACTGTACACTGCTGCTCTGACTGATGAAAACAGAAAAATCATCCTCTGTGTGTGCGTGTGTGTGTGTGTGTGTGTGTGTGTGTGCGTGTGTGTGTGTGGTGGCTCTGCTGTGAGGAACACTGTGGTCCACTGAGACTGTGCAGCTCTGTCTCTGAGACACTGGGATGTAATCTCCGCCGCCTCACCGCCTGCAGCTTCTCCATTGAATTGGATTCTGATAGTGAAGCTCCAATGTCAATATTAGCCTCATTTTATCTTTTAACACAATATCTAATCAGCTTTCATGGTGCTTACACTTTTTTTTTTTTTTTTTTTCAAATAATGGATCTCATTACAAGGTGCAGGCTAGAACAGGGCTTCCAGGCAGTGGGAGGTGTTAACACCTCTTCTTATTCTGCATGGCAGTGCTACTTCATTATGGGAGGTCAGGTACGGTGTCATTTTCTCCAGCATAATATCTTGTTGTAGTTCAAGCCCAGAGGCCTGAAATGGTGCTGCTGCTGTTACACTGATTTATTACAGCAATTATTAATATTTTCCAACATTTTGCATGCAACATGAAGTTTGACAAAACTGGAGGAATGACATTTATTATAGCCCCAGTGCAGCTGTGGTGCTAAAAGTAAAGGTGAAGCATTTTAATCTTCAAATGACAATAATTCCCACACCATTACGGTGGCTGTAGGTAAAGGTCTCACTGCTGTGCTGCTGCAGCTGCAGTCAGGGCAAGTTGTCCATTATTATGGGAAACTCTCAGTAAAGTGTCCGTCTGCCACGTCCCATCATAAGCCAGGGGCCACACAAGTTCACCTGGACGTTGGGTTTTTTCTCATCATATTGGAAAAGAAAATCCTCCCAGCCGTTTTAAAACTTTGAGTCTCTCCTTACCAAACTTGTATTATATTATTAGGAAATGAATAATATTCATGTAATCATAGTCCAGTGTGACAAAAAGCTCACCCACTTCTCTCTGGATCATTTAACTGACACATCTTTCATTTTATCAAGACAATACATATTAGATCCCCTTTCCATCATTTAGTAGCATCAGTGCATTGTGACAATATTTCACGTGATTGCAAAATAAAAGTGTTTGCTTTAAGACAGGGTAATATATACTTCACAATAAAACCCTAATGTATAATATAAAAATGATATTTAGGTGGTGCATAGCATTAGCATAGCATTGATCGTGGAGCCTCATGTGGCCTCTGGGATTAAAGTTTGAAGCATCTTATTTATTTGGTTTTTTTGGGTCATATATTTTTTATCCTGTACGTACACGTTCAGTCTCAAGTGGAATATTCCATTTGGTTAAACACCCCTACAAGAGGGCCTTTTGTTTCATGATGTCTGTAGACCAGAATGCATCAGTGTTTGTTTTTAAAGGGCTAAAATAAGCTATGAAAGAAAGACTTTGTATTATATGTGTTAGGACGGTCCCTACTATCTGTTTTTAAACCTAATTTGTACTTTTAATCTGTGTTCTTAGTTGATTTTGTCCTGGTTATTTTTAGTTTTCAAATATTCAAAAATTCAAATTTTTATGGGTTTTCTTCAAATTATTTTAGCATATTCTAATATGGTTTGTGTGTATATTATATTATTTGTCTTAAAGTAATTTAATTCTGTGTTTTAGGTGCTATATAAATTAAGATGGATTGGATATAAGCCTTGTTCCTGTGCTTTAACTTAAATTGTGCAGTTTCTTATAAACTGCACTGTATTTCAGATGGAGACAAACTCAGTGGTCACCCATGAACCCGGCAGGTAGTGGCGTCATACTCAGGCTTCTTTCCAAAGCCGTGAAAATGTGCATTTGTTCCCAGCTCTGCGTTTCAAAAAGTCAACACAATGTGTGTTGATTGCACATTGTGGGGAGCTCCAGACTGAACATCTGTTCATTTACTCGGGCAATGGATGTAGATGGTGCTGTGCAGTGGGGCCACCTCCAGTCCAAATCACCTCCACTGTCATATAACCACCACTAATCAGCGAGTGCAGGCTGGAGTAACCTGGGTAGAGTGAGCACAGGAAAGCAGGGGTCAAGAAAAAAACATGCAGCACAACTCGGACAATCGGACTTTTGCACACTCAATCAGAAAGCTTTTGTTCTGTCCTGTTCTCTACAACATTTCACAAAAACACAAGAACATTACAGTTACAGAAAAGGTAGGGACAACACTTCTTGTTTCTGATTGGACAGAACCCGATATTGATTTACTTTTATAAGTAATACAAGGCAGAATGACATGATGATCTCCACGCCACGGGTGCTCCATGCATGCTGTGACTGAATGCCACGTGTGTGCTGCGCAACAAGGATCATTCCATCAAGCAGGGAGGGGCGGGGGTGTGCGGTACAGAGAGTGCGGTGCAGTGTGTGACTATGAAGATGAGTGACAGAGTGAACACAAAGGCAGAATGCAGAATTAGCCAGGTTACGCTGTCCTATGGAACAGGGTCACCTGAGAACTGTGCATCCAACCGTTCACTTTTTAGACTTCTTTCTATCTGTTTAGTGTCGCAGATATTGGTTCTACAAGCAAGTCGGTGCATTCGTTGTGTGGTTTCACAGAGTTACAACGTTCTGTAAATGCAATGAAAACTATTTTCTACAACAAACTATTAATATAAGACATTTTTACTTTACAATACTTCAGTACAAAGGCTGTTTTGAATCATTTCAATGTAAAATGAAAAGCCGTTTGGGAACTGACAGAGTGATCTGGCTCACTAAAAGTACCCAGAATGCATCACTAACAATAGGACATTTGATTGTAATTATTGTGTTACTGAATGCATTACATTCAACTTTAAATCACATGAGCTTGTTTGGTGTTATCAACGTTATTATTGAGTTAAATTTTAGATTCTTTAAAGGCGACATTTGTCATTTGTGAATAATCAACAGTTGTAAATTCCATTAAAATATTGAATAGATGGAATAAGTGACAAATGAAATGGTGTGATATGGGAATTGCATTAATCTATTTAATCAGACTCCTATATTAACTCATAATGAGTGTAAATCATGAACTAATCCAGCATAAAAAAACACTCTTTAAGCCTGCAAAGGACTAAAAGATTTGGTGTCTTGCTTTCATCAGTTTCCGTCCGTTAAACAAATTGCTCTGCTAATCACATCTAGCTTTGCAGTATAAAACCCCAACTTCCACATTTTAAATTGGATAGAAAGTTAAAGCAATCAATTCTTTTTTTCTTTTGCAGTGAATAGAGCCCGATGCAGCTCACTCGTGCGACAGAACTGGTGACACTTTACTGGGATTACTGTCACCAGCGCTGCCTCCATCAGTAAGTCCAAATGTGTTATAAATGTGTTCTTCTGTGACTTCAGTGTTTGAAATGCTTCCTTCGGGTTTACTTCAGTGACATAAACGTACCAAACGTGCCTTCAATAGACCTGCAGTGTCTTCTCTGTTCCTTGTTCTCCACTTTTGGAAACGAGAATGTTTGATTGCAGTTTTTTCCCAGTTTAATCTTGTCAGGTCTATGTCATGTTCAGACAGCAGCACCATTAACTCTTTGTGTTTCAGTGTTTCTCACAGAAGCAGTTACACAAGTATAGTGACCAGTGTAGTTTGGAAGGGTTATGAATAAACCAGCTTGAGATTATCAGATTATCAGACATCAGGCAGGGATGAGTTTGAGTTGAAAAGTGTTAAAATGAGAAAATCTAATTTTCTATTCTAACTATCTCACCTAAGTCTGTAAGATTTTTTTAGATTTGTTTAGGTGTCAGTATGTTTTTAGGTTGGGTCTAGATGGGAGCAGAATATCTGTATTTGCAAAGGGCTCATAAAGCACAATAACAGTAAATATCATGAATAATAATCAATAACAGTCATGTTTTTTATGAATCGTAATTGATTAGGCTAATAAAAAACTGAATAGAAACTTTGGGGCAGAGCCAGTACATGCTGGAGGAACCTGAATACGTGGGAGAAGACAAACTCGTGATAAGTTCACATCAGACATATCAGCACTGTCACCGTCTCACATTCATACTACGACCGCGTCCTCCTTCAGTCGCACTTATGACCAGTGGCCTCGTATTCCAAAGGAAATAGGGAGCAACAACAATGTTCCCACTGTTGTGTTTGAGCACCCGAGGCTAATGTCATTGGCCACTTCATTACTCAGCCAGCAAGCTTTTATTCTCAGCTCCAAAACAACCATTCACTGCATGATCTCTTACCAAGTGTTGTCTCTACAGGACACAAACGCAGCACTAGATTCAGACATCAGTGACACTTTATGTCTACTTATTACACTCTCTGTGAGTTGTCATTTCAAATTAAATTACAACACGTGTTTTGTGTGATTTAGTTAAGATTAAATAGACTGCTCATTTTGATGGAGTACATCGTGCTAAATCAATGATTAGTTTTATGTAAACAGAAGTTCTGAAAGTGGAGTCCTCAACCCACAGCTTGGAGGTCTGTTAAAATAGGCAACAATTATGTTTTTGAAGCTCCAATGCAGAATTTTGATTACCCCCTGATGAATTCTGAGGAATAACCACATCCCTGCCAGCTTCCCACACACATACACTCACACATGCACTCAGAGGGAGGAAGAGAGAGAGAGAGAGAGTATATCTGTCTGTAACCATGAAGTGTATGGTTAGAGACAGATAAACAAAACAAATTGTTTTATTTTTGTCTTTCACAACAAAAAAGACAATCTTTCGAGTGGAAACCTAAATACACTGGTTTCAGGCTGCGTGTCGGTCCGCTCAGGTGCAGGAGGTCAGAGTGCGTACGCAGCGGATGCTGCAGCAGAGCTGCGTAAATCCAATGAAAGTCGGCACGAGTGGGAGAGGAAGTAGGAAAATAAAACATTTACTTTGCAGAATTAAAGGTCCCGTGTTGACACCACATCGTACTTCACTGAACTACATCAGCGTGCTCCTGTTTATTCGCTCGGTGGAAATACTGCACCGTTTTGTTGTGTTTACATACAACGCAGATTCTGAACTCGCCGCGACATTCACTTCACACCAGAGAACATTCTCTCTCTTCTTTTAAATAGTGCTAAATAAACCCCTTCTCAAAAAAGTGACCTTCGACCCAGATGTTTCAGCTGATTACCAAACCTTAACTTTGTTTGTTAGAAAAGGCAGAACCTTCAGTTACCACACTCCTCTCCTGTGGAACCAGCTCCCAGCGACAGTTCAGGAGGCGGACACACGCTCTGTATTCAAAGTTAGACTTAAAACCTTCCTTTTTGATAAAGCTCAAGTTAGACTCAGGGAAACCTGAGAAGACTCTCACACAGACACACAAACACCCAACAGTTTGGAAAGTTTGGGTTTTACGTTATTATCACATTTAAAGTTACAACACACTTGGGCCACTTCACACTGCACACTGGTCTGCAAACAGCTGGGAAGTGTCACAGTGTGCCAGGCAACGTCGGGTTTCACTAGCAGAGGCATATTCATCACGGCTGAGTGCTGTGTGCCCTCCTCTACAGGACATGTGCATGCTGGGAAATGAGTGACGTTCTCCAGGCTTTCACACTTTAGACATGAATAATCCAAAGTGAGTTAATGTCATCATGCCTCACTGTGGTATAAGCTTCAGGGTTTCATGCAAAACAATCAATAAGTTATGTTGTTTTCTTTGATAAGATGAAAATGAGGGCGAGGAAACAATCTCAATAGCATGAATGAATGTCCTCGGGGGCATATTTCCGATTCCCTTATGTCTGAATGTCTTCTATTCCAGCTTGTTTCTCTGAAGGATCCTTTATTCTTCATTCTACGAGGCTGTGAATGTGAAAATAAATTCCGTGGCTCAAAGATGCAGTGGTTCTCCTTTTCTTCTTTGTGTTCTATTTTTCACACTCTGACTCTTCAGAAGTTGAGATTTCTTCAAGTTTCTGATACACGTGTGTTGACCAATGAAAACACTTTATGCAAATATACCAACAGGCACAAGCCAATCGAAATCCCGTTCATGTGTTCATTTCAAACACTGGAGCCCTGAAACTAATTTGTTCCACCTGTTGCAGATCGAGTACTGACATGATGCATACATGTGTGAGTTGGTTGTTATTTAAAGTAAAGTGTGGTTTTATCCAGGACTGACCCATAATCCACACTGTCGTCAACCAGGTTACTTAACAAAAGATCAAAAACACTTCCCTGTCCTTCATTCTTTTTCCTTTGATTCACAAAAGGTAAGTCCTCCTTACAGGTCTCACATGGACAGACAACATATGTACCTTACATAGGTTTATGGTGGTTAGAAAATACATTTTCTAATTTCAGTTTTCATGTTTTCAAACAACGAAAGCCCTAAAAGAAATATGAGCCCACACTCATCACTTGATGAGTCATATTTTTCACTAACTCACCAGCTGCAAGGTTAGTTCTTTTTGCTCTGGTCAAATATTTTACACAAATCTGTGTTTGGAAACAAACTAACCAAATGAAACGTATTTATATTAAGTACTACTATTCAGCAGTATTTTTTTTTTATTGTGTACTTTTGTCACTGTCACATCACTAGTACTCGTTGCAGTTTGCTGCACATTCTGCCACCAAAGCTCTTGATTTCAGAGACTCTACACTGTTTCCAGTGTCTGTGAGTGGAAACATGTTAAAATACTCTTACTACTTTACATGTGTCTTTTAATTTCAGTGCATAGGCTTTTTTAAGTAACTTCAAACCTGATCATAAAAAAATCAGGAAAATGTGTCACATAAAAAACATAATATTTTACACATATACTGTATGATGACATGATTTCCTTTGGATGGATGCCACAGCCTGGGACACATCTACTCTACCCTATTGACTGAGTACTGCACGAGGAAAGTCTTTAGTCTTTAAAAACCCTTCACATGCAAAAAGAAAACAGTATTATTGCTTTACCCACATGCATCATTTAAAAGAAAGAGCAGGGCAAGTTATTACCAGGACAAATAAAGATGTCTCAGACTGATCATATGATGAGATGATTTCAGCTCTCTTACTTATTTATTATTTTATCGTTGTGGCTTTTTTTTTCTTCTTCTCATCATTGTCTCTGGAATGGAGATTTATTAAAATTGCTGGTTTACGACAGAATCTCATTATCATGTTCGAGCAAGCTCCAAACAAATTAGAGTGTGATTCCCCTTTCATCTGGATACAAACTCATTTTCATACTATAAACAAGAGAAATTGCAATCTTGGGGGAAATAAATTGACTTTCTACACTCCTCATTCAGAGAGGCCAAAATGAGCCTGAAAGTGATTTACAGACGAGACGAACCACTTCTCACAATCAATTGTGGAGGAACGCCGGCTGCTGACTGGAAAAAAAACAAACACAAAACTTCTTGTGATCGACTGAAAGTGACACACAGACACAGTCTTGAATTTGATGTTGTCTCATAAAAGCAGCAAACTCACTCCTAATTCTTCAAATCATTCCCGCCAGGCTGTGCTGGTGCAGGGGTCCAGCCAGCATGTCTGTGTGGGCCCCATAAGGGTTACTGTATATTTGGGCTGATAAAATGAGTCCCAGGCAGGTTTGTCCATAGTTTCCATGGTGGCACCATCCATGTTTGCTCTCTTCAAGCCCTTGCCCACTTACCTTTCCAGGTTACCTGGGTAGTAAGCAGGTGTTCAACCATCCGCCCAAGTTCTCTGCAGGCTCCAGTGCGTGTTGAGTGTGTGTCTAGGCCTGTAGTGTTGCAATACGCTATATGTGGTCATGAGAAGGAAGCAGTCCAGTGCATATTATAATTCTTGTTGGCCATCTCTCAGTTTAACAATCACATTCCTCTATATACACACACCTGGTGTTCAGTATAAACAGATGTAACTTACAAACTCACATAGAGAGCAGGTCTGTTGTTCACTCTAAATGTCAGTAGTTCAAACTTTCCTGGGTGAAAATAGCCCTGGATAATGTTTGTTTTGCTCTGCGCAGACAGTGAGAGAAGCTCTGTCCTGTGCTGGCTTCCTAACTCTCTCCAGAGCCTTTTTTCTCAGCAATGGTACATCTTTTAAACCATGTCAGGATGTTGTGGGTGATGATACTCTCCACAGAACAAACAGCAGTTCCTGGGACGGACTGACTTTCCTCAGTGACCTCAGAAAGTGCAGTTGGTGCTGTGCTTTTGTCACTAGATCAGTGGTGTTGACAGTCCATGTCAGGTCCTGAACGAGGTCACTGATCCTCTACACAATCTAATAGCGTGTTTTCCCCGACTCGACTCGCCTCGCCTCAGCATGGTTATTTCCACTAGTGATAGTACCTGGTACTTTTTTAGTACCTGCTCTGGCGAGGTTCCATGGTTGTTTGTCTCTATGTGTCCCTGTGATGGACTGGTGAACTGTCCAGGGTGTCCCCCACCTATCGCCCTATGTCACTGAAAACAACAGTCTCTAAGTCACTAGTCACTTGTTTGTGTCACCGCAGTTTTCATGCAGCCGTGCAGTGATGACTCCGCCCACGTCGAGTAGGTACTAAATTGTTTGAACATGTTCAAAATGAAAAGAACAATCAACAGGGGGATGTCTTACAATGCAGTGTTTTTAAAATCACGATTAGAATCAAACAAGTCAGGTGTACAGAGTCTTTGACCAAGAGACGTAGCAGCAGAAACACGTCTCGCAACATTCCAAAACTTCTTGGCAGCATTCAGGTTTCCGGTGGTTTCCGATATATAAAATTCAGATTCAGCCTTCTTATTTAAGGAGGTACATTTGTTGCGGAGCTGACGAAAAATGATCCAGTCAGCCTCTATTATTGTTTTTCTTGCTCTGGCAGAGGCATGGTCTCTGTCTTTGAGGAGGATTCCAATATCAGTGGAAAAACAGGGATTATTTCGCCCCTTTATCCTAAACTTACCTAAGGGAACATGTTTCTTGATTAGCTTCAAGAATTCCGAATGAAAAGAATTCCAGGCCAACTCAACATCATCAAAGAGTGAGATTTGTTTCCATTCAAAATCAGACCATCATGCAAAAAAAACCTGCTCATGAAAATGTTTAAAATCTCTGTAGAGTAGAATTTGTGGTTTAATTTTAGAGAGTTTGGCATTTCTGACCACTGCAATGGCACAGTGAATTGTTCCCAAAAACACAGACATCAGTTTACTAGTGTACTAGGGTATCGATATATTCTATATTGAGTCAAAGATAGATTTCAGGCTGTCTGAGGCCGATGACAAACTGAACTGGGTTTCTTCTAACCACCAAACATGTAGTGTACTCTAATTGTACTGTGTATGGTACATATGTTCCCTGAGCTGCTTATTGTCTCCAAATGTTCTTTTCTGTCCTTGTGAGACCTGTGAGGATCGCACTCAAAGCTGCTTTACACCACGGTCATTCACACATTCACACCCATTCATACAGTGCATCAATTTATAGCATATTTTCTATAACACATCTTTCGTAGACACGCTGCCTGCACAGCCGTCAGGAGCCTCTGGGGGTTGAGTGTCTTGCTCAAGGACACATTGACATTTAGATGAGGGAATCAAACCCACAACCTTCTGCTATTGACCTACAGTCCACATCAAAGGTAAAAGATAAACACAACAAATTGCTAATTACTGATCCACACTATAAAAGAAAATGTAGCAACACTAAGAAACTTTCAAATATAAGCAAATGTTTCAGGACAAAGGACAGCGACAGGCAGACGCAGCGCTGTCTTTCAGCACCACCAGAAATGAACAGCGACAGGTTCTCAGCATCAGTACCACGTCTTCCAGGCAATGAAATGGACATAAAATAGACACAGCGGGAAATTTACTTCATCATTTAGCCAAAGAAAAGCCTTCACTTAACCAACATGACCTGAAAATGGCAGTCCATGTTTTGATTACTGCAACACACTTTATGTTGGTCTTTGCCATTCTTCCCTTTAAATCTCCATCTGGTTCAAAATGCAGCTGCTTATTTTATTACAAACACCTCACCCCCTGAACTCCATTCATTTTAGAATTGATTTAAAGATATTAGTCTTTGCTTTAAAGCCAATAATGGTCTGTCTCATGTGGCAGAGATTTGGATGTTGCATCAAAACAACAGGGTGTTACGCTCATGTGGTCAACAGCTACTGGGCGTCCCCAGGTCACGATACAAACAGCAGGCTCTGGAACACGTTACATTCAGGTACTGACCTGGGAGTTTTTCAAAGTAAACTTCAAATGTAGTTATTTCAAAAGGCTTTAATATTCAGTCATGTCCTTCTGTTATTTATCACACATGTTGTAGTTGTGTTTTATTGTGTGCTTTGATTAGCTTGCAGGTGTTGTAAAGTGATATATAAATAAACATTGTTCATCAACAGACACCTCTGAATGAATGAATGTTGCATTTTTGCTTACAATGCAAAAAAGCATTGTTTGTTAAATATTGTGCACTGTATTTTCTTTATGGTTTTCCTCAACACAGAAACTCATGGCATTCATGAGCCAAATGAACAAAACCTCTTAACTCTGCTCAAACAGATGTCATCGCTTGACTCACTCTGTCAATAAATCAGAGATGGAGATGCACTGTTGCATATCAAAGATCCATTGTGGGTCACATTAGAATGCACATCACACTGCCTTTGAAACAAAGCGATACAGCATGATAATCCAAACAAATGTCCCAGTTCTGTATCATATTTTTGTGCATCCATCAATAAATTAGCAGCACCGCTCATCCTTTAAAATGCATAACGACGATTCACACAGGAGGCAAATTGCACAGTATACCCTGAACACCAAATTGAGAAGGTATACAGGTATACACCACATGTATATGTACCACATGTACACATTCAAGCCATAGTCTCTTTCTTTCAATATTATGGAATTTGAGAAAATCATCTCAGATATACTGTATATCGCTGTTACACTCGGCTGGGTTCACCCTGTGTAGTTTACATCATATATCAACTGATGATGATTTAACTTTAAAACATGTTGTATAACAAACTCCCAGCCAGATGATGGTGAAGCTAATGTTTCTACAACAGCAAATTCACCTTACTTACTGTACACCATACAAGCTACAAGACAAATACATGAATTAAATAAGGTTTTACAAGAATAGAAAAACAAACTAAAGTGAATAAACCATACAATATCACATTGTACAAGGTTATGCTAAAGTACATAAACTTGTTATCGTGGGAGTTTTCTTGTGATACTGAGATTCATGTGGAGAGATTGAATAGTTTCAGGTTCATAATCACACGGATTGGCCCCTCAAACACTGCCAGGAATCAAACAGGCACAGGTTGTACTGAATAATCACGGTACAACAAAACTCTACTTTGTTCCCATCCCAGCCAGGTGCTGAATTTGAACCGCAGGATCATTGCATCTCACAAAACATCGTTTTTAGCTTCCTCTGTGTCTATAAATTAGTTAAATTATAAGCTAACAGGAATGGGTCCTACAGAATACGTACTTTTTAAGGCGGCATTGACATATTGATCATTTAAATGTTTCCTCTCTCAGATGCTTGTTTCACACTTCCTCCCAAGCTTCATTATAAACTGTGTCATTAACACGGAACCTCTTGGAACCTGCTGTTGTTCTTTTCCATGACTCAATCTGAATACTCCCAATCAGATGTGACATTAGAAAATAAGCAACAGAGTTGAGTAAACACAGCTTCCAGGTAATGATTTCTAACATGTTTTCCTTTCTGCCCTCAATCCTCGTCGACCCATAGAATATAAATTGATTCCTGTCATAGACGAGGTGGTGTCTTGAAGGTCACATCATTTCAGAACTCTTGGAGGTCTCTCTTCCCTCATGTTTCTCTCCCTGCTGTGGGCAATATTGATTTGTTCCAAGGCAGTTCATTATGACAACATTCTGCTTGGGAAATGCGTCTTGGAATGGAACCTCGCTGCAGGAAAGATTAGAACGCTACAAAGTCACATACTTTTAGAAAAGAATTACACTTACAAGTATAAATGATAAAAGTTTATAATAATTCTGGCAGTAAACGCAGATCATTTCCCACACATGCCAACATGATTTCCAAAGGAATTGATTTGCGTTTCTCTGCTCTCTTTTTTCCCTCTTTGCTGTGAATGCATCAGTTGTTTTAGATTGCTCATAATTGTGCTCATATTTGTCCATTCACTGAAAAGAAATAAGAAAAAAATATAATCACACATTCAGCACCCAATTAGATGGATGAGCTGGAATAGATTGTGTTGTGATCAATCATCTATTGTGCATTTTATTTCCGCTCAGACACGCCACATCAAATATTAATAGTCTTTGTGTGTTGCTTATTAAATACGGGCATGTCGGGACATTCTGTTAAGCAGCTCCAGTCTGGGTTTTTTTCCTTGATAAATGCCTCACACTCATTCTTCCATTTGTGCAACGACTCTTACTTCTCATATGTAGCAATCTATATGTAATGATAAAATGCCCTTTTTTTATAATATTATTTCTGCAAACAATTATAATCTTAGTGGGATTTAGTAATGATTATTAGTATTATGATTTATTGTTAATGATTTTTCACAGGATAATGACATTACCATAATTAGTGTCTCTGCTGTCTTTCAGTTTATTCTTCTAAAAGCCATTGGTATGTTTTTTTTCCGATATCAGCTGCTTATTCATCGGTGGAACATAAATTTGGGGGCGTGTCCTTCTATGTATGTCCCTCTGGCTCCTCCTCTCTACTGGGTTTCAGCTGCCTAAGGCATTCACTAGGTCATCACTGTGGGCCATCTTCCTGACATATTATTGGATGTTAGTTGTTTCTCACTAGTCCGCTGCCTCCTCTCTTCCTTCCACTAAGTGTAGAACCCTTTGGGTGCTGGACTTTTGAGCAATTTTCCTCTGGGCATCAAAAGACTATTTCTGATTCTGACACGTTGTCTTGATAGAGTGGTCTCTCTTTCTTTGGCCAGCAGGGTGTCTTATTACTGGCAAGGCATAGCTATTGATGGATAAGACCTTGTTTGGACCATTCAGCTGATTCTTGAGGACGTGTCTTACTGAGTTTACCTATTTGGCTTTGGCAGATCT
This sequence comes from Solea solea, assembly GCF_958295425.1. Lineage (NCBI taxonomy): Eukaryota > Metazoa > Chordata > Actinopteri > Pleuronectiformes > Soleidae > Solea > Solea solea. The sequence continues at coordinate 22,187,884 of NC_081153.1, forward strand.
CCTTGCAGCCTCTTCATGGTTCCCGTTTGCCCCGTGGGACTCCAACTAGCAACAGCTGGTTCATCTGTGCTGCAAGTCATGAATAGAGTGAACTTTTTCTTGAGGTTCTTCTTCAGCCAGTAGGTGTGGCTTATGTAATGGCCTGATACTGTCTAGGTCTTCATTTTGGACACTATTTCTTGAATGGATGCCATTGTGATCTCTGTTTTAATTCATCAATCACGAAGGCAAGAAAGTTGTGTGTAGGGGTTGCACATTTATTTCCACTTGCTGTACATCCAAGTTACATTTCTGTCCACATGTATCCAAGCTTCTCGAGGATCAGCAACACATAGAAATATTCCCTTGATTCTCCAGGTTGTGAAAGACGGTCTATAGATTCCAACAGTAAGACAACGCAACCTAATGTCAAGAAACCTTGTTACATCAAACTGCTAGATATTTTTCAGCACATATCTTCCAATCCCTTTGTCTATCATAGCTGTCAAAGATATCAAAGTGTCCATGGAAACTTTTATCTAAAGAACTAAATAACATCAGAAGGGCCACAACGCCACAACGTCTCCTTATCTAAATATTTAATCAAAGGCTTAAGGCCAACAGTTAACTACTCCAACGGTTCATTAATGACATTGTAAGTGTAAGTGATCTTGCACCAACCACCCGACTGAACCCTGAACTAAAACTAACTTCACCCTGGCTCCTACACGACTGATGCCATAGCATCTTTGTAACACTGAGAAGTCTCTCACTGATTTTAACCACTGAACAAAAGACACACCTATTGTGTGAAGAAATGTTTGCCACATCATTTATCCACTACACAAACTAGAGATGTGTAAACCGCTCACCATCTGCACCAAAGTCCATAGAGAGAATCTGTGATTTTACTTGACAGCTCTGAGGAGTTTTTGATCTGCTGCCTCCATCAGTAAGTTCAGCAATTGGCAAACTAAAGAATGTGTTTGTTGCTTGACGTGTTCCAACAGGAGACTTTCCAAATCGCTTCCTCTCCCACACCAAAGTGCTTAGAGAACAATCCCTTTTTTTTGGCTTGCAGGGAAACAGGCACTGCTGGTCTATTCCTGCCTCGTTTGATAAGTTTGTGTCACTGAGGTGAACCAGAAGAAATGATTTCAAACACCAAAGACATAAAATACTACTTTTGAACTTACTGATGGAGGCAGGAGTGGATGAACAACTCCTGCCTGCTGTGATGTCAAATCGATGATTTCCTCTATGGACTTTGGTGTGGGAGGGATTGAGAGGTTAACAATGTGACACAGACTTTCCCAGTCAGAAAACAATACCTCAGGGCGTGATCATTAACATGCAGATATCATACAGTGGAGCAGGGGTAGATGTGTGTGCACTGGCCGCCTTGTTGTCTGTCAGAGCAACCATACTTCACTGCAGGGCGCACACACACTGCTCAGTCAGCTCTGACTCTCTGTCAGTACCTCAGACAACCACATTTCATAAAACCTGAACTATAGCTTTAATGCTTCTTCTTCTTCTTCTTCCTGAAGAATTAAAGACTGAATGATTCTTCTATTGTGGGGTTTGAAGCTTCTCAATCTGTCCCATTTCAAACTAAACTCCACACTGGAAACAATGTGTGAGTACAATGAAAACATTTATCCCTCTTACTAAAGTTAGAGTGGTTTCTGTTGGAATGAACCCCATCAGTCTATTGTTATCTCTATTCAGAGAAAATGATGAAAGCACATACTTTTTCATGCAAAAAGTGTCTCCACATTTTAAGCTGCATGAGCTGCTTAAAAAAAATAAAATATTCATACAGAGGATATACAGGTGTAGGATGAATCATCCCATAACCACTCATTCCCCAAAACTGAAAGGTCAGCTGGATGAATCAGAACAAAGAGGGAAATCTGGAGATTAAGTACTGGGATTGTGTCTGTAATCCCAGTACTGTGTGTCTGGAAATCTGACAGGTCTTTACAGTGCAATGTTCTTTAAAGGTGGATGGTAACGTCATTATTACACTGAGCCGTTGATGCCTGGTTTTCTGGAGAGTGGGGAAAATACGCCACATTTGTGTCATCATCACAGACACACAACCTTCCACCGTGTTGTGTGTCTGTGATGTGATATGTTTGGATTAATCTCACCTGGGACATGGTTCATAAACAGACACAAAACAATTTCAGGACTGAATTCCCCGCACAAGTCAGGATGGAGATGGAGAACGAGTATCTGTGAGTCTCTCTCTCGCTCTCTCTCTCCTGAATTCCATGTTGTTAGTGACACAGCTGATACCGTGTGATATGTGATCACTACAAATGAAAGGAATAACCTTGAGGACAACAGACTGGATGAGAAGCTGTTGTCATTCTTTATGGAGTGTTGTAGCAAATGAATTCAAAGATATTTCAATCTATAACAGTTCAATTCAGTTAGTAGTTTCACACTGTGTGTTTCCAGTGTGTACCATTTACCCACAGAAATGTAAAATACTATCCATAAGTATGTTCATATGAATGTGTCACTGCTTTCAAATAAAAATGTTTTGGTTAGAATACAGCTTTTATATGACCTTCACGTGAGGACCACCATCTTGCTATGCCATGTTTCAAAAGCAGCCTGAGTCTACAGATCAGCCTGTTTTAAGTTTCGAAACAGAAACTTATGCAAAAACTGATGCAAAAAAGAAGGAAAAACATCTTCTTCTCCGCTAAGGTGGTTATGTTTTCTTTGGTGTGGGTTTATCTGTAACTTTTCCAGCCACTATTTAGTTCTTCTGCAACGTGTTTTCCCTTGTCCATCTTCATCCAACGTTGTGAACACACGCAGCTTCTTGAAGCAGCAGTAACAGTGAGGAGCCTCCACAGCAGCGGCTGCATATGAAGAAGTCGTGTTTCCTCTGTGACGAGCAGCTGTTTGACCGAAAAAACAACAAAGGCACTGGAATGTGATATCACTATAACTACAACTTCACAGTGATCAAACAACCCTAATTCAAATACAAAGTTTATGGTTTTAAGACCCATAAACTGGAATTTGAAACACTGAGTGCATATTCTGTAAAAAACGAAAATCTCCGATTTTTGTTCACTCAATTTGTGCTGGGCCGACATGTTGCTGGTTAACTCGTGGCTGGTCACATATAAGATGATAATAGCTATAAGTAGGTAACGTTCCATACAGATCCACACAGTATTGTGTAATTCTGTATTGTGTAATGTAAAAAAATCCAGGTGCCGGTGTGTTAACTAAGGTGACAAAATGTTGAAGGCTTGGTGGAGGTCTGTGCTCTCTGAGTGTTCTTGTTCTATGATGGAGGTCTGTGCTCTCTGAGTGTTCTTGTTCTATGACGGAGGTCTGTGCTCTCTGAGTGTTCTTGTTCTATGACGGAGGTCTGTGCTCTCTGAGTGTTCTTGTTCTATGATGGAGGTCTGTGCTCTCTGAGTGTTCTTGTTCTATGACGGAGGTCTGTGCTCTCTGAGTGTTCTTGTTCTATGACGGAGGTGACGGAGGTCTGTGCTCTCTGAGTGTTCTTGTTCTATGATGGAGGTCTGTGCTCTCTGAGTGTTCTTGTTCTATGATGGATCTCTGTGCTCTCTGAGTGTTCTTGTTCTATGATGGAGGTCTGTGCTCTCTGAGTGTTCTTGTTCTATGACGGAGGTCTGTGCTCTCTGTGTGTTCTTGTTCTATGATGGAGGTCTGTGCTCTCTGAGTGTTCTTGTTCTATGACGGAGGTCTGTGCTCTCTGAGTGTTCTTGTTCTATGATGGAGGTCTGTGCTCTCTGAGTGTTCTTGTTCTATGACGGAGGTCTGTGCTCTCTGAGTGTTCTTGTTCTATGACGGAGGTCTGTGCTCTCTGAGTGTTCTTGTTCTATGACGGAGGTCTGTGCTCTCTGAGTGTTCTTGTTCTATGATGGAGGTCTGTGCTCTCTGAGTGTTCTTGTTCTATGATGGAGGTCTGTGCTCTCTGAGTGTTCTTGTTCTATGATGGAGGTCTGTGCTCTCTGAGTGTTCTTGTTCTATGATGGAGGTCTGTGCTCTCTGAGTGTTCTTGTTCTATGATGGAGGTCTGTGCTCTCTGAGTGTTCTTGTTCTATGACGGAGGTCTGTGCTCTCTGAGTGTTCTTGTTCTATGATGGAGGTCTGTGCTCTCTGAGTGTTCTTGTTCTATGACGGAGGTCTGTGCTCTCTGAGTGTTCTTGTTCTATGACGGAGGTGACGGAGGTCTGTGCTCTCTGAGTGTTCTTGTTCTATGATGGAGGTCTGTGCTCTCTGAGTGTTCTTGTTCTATGACGGATCTCTGTGCTCTCTGAGTGTTCTTGTTCTATGATGGAGGTCTGTGCTCTCTGAGTGTTCTTGTTCTATGACGGAGGTCTGTGCTCTCTGTGTGTTCTTGTTCTATGATGGAGGTCTGTGCTCTCTGAGTGTTCTTGTTCTATGACGGAGGTCTGTGCTCTCTGAGTGTTCTTGTTCTATGATGGAGGTCTGTGCTCTCTGAGTGTTCTTGTTCTATGACGGAGGTCTGTGCTCTCTGAGTGTTCTTGTTCTATGATGGAGGTCTGTGCTCTCTGAGTGTTCTTGTTCTATGATGGAGGTCTGTGCTCTCTGAGTGTTCTTGTTCTATGATGGAGGTCTGTGCTCTCTGAGTGTTCTTGTTCTATGATGGAGGTCTGTGCTCTCTGAGTGTTCTTGTTCTATGATGGAGGTCTGTGCTCTCTGAGTGTTCTTGTTCTATGATGGAGGTCTGTGCTCTCTGAGTGTTCTTGTTCTATGATGGAGGTCTGTGCTCTCTGTGTGTTCTTGTTCTATGATGGAGGTCTGTGCTCTCTGAGTGTTCTTGTTCTATGATGGAGGTCTGTGCTCTCTGTGTGTTCTTGTTCTATGATGGAGGTCTGTGCTCTCTGAGTGTTCTTGTTCTATGATGGAGGTCTGTGCTCTCTGTGTGTTCTTGTTCTATGATGGAGGTCTGTGCTCTCTGAGTGTTCTTGTTCTATGATGGAGGTCTGTGCTCTCTGAGTGTTCTTGTTCTATGATGGAGGTCTGTGCTCTCTGAGTGTTCTTGTTCTATGATGGAGGTCTGTGCTCTCTGAGTGTTCTTGTTCTATGATGGAGGTCTGTGCTCTCTGAGTGTTCTTGTTCTATGACGGAGGTCTGTGCTCTCTGAGTGTTCTTGTTCTATGATGGAGGTCTGTGCTCTCTGAGTGTTCTTGTTCTATGACGGAGGTCTGTGCTCTCTGAGTGTTCTTGTTCTATGACGGAGGTGACGGAGGTCTGTGCTCTCTGAGTGTTCTTGTTCTATGATGGAGGTCTGTGCTCTCTGAGTGTTCTTGTTCTATGATGGATCTCTGTGCTCTCTGAGTGTTCTTGTTCTATGATGGAGGTCTGTGCTCTCTGAGTGTTCTTGTTCTATGATGGAGGTCTGTGCTCTCTGAGTGTTCTTGTTCTATGATGGAGGTCTGTGCTCTCTGTGTGTTCTTGTTCTATGATGGAGGTCTGTGCTCTCTGAGTGTTCTTGTTCTATGATGGAGGTCTGTGCTCTCTGTGTGTTCTTGTTCTATGATGGAGGTCTGTGCTCTCTGAGTGTTCTTGTTCTATGATGGAGGTCTGTGCTCTCTGTGTGTTCTTGTTCTATGATGGAGGTCTGTGCTCTCTGAGTGTTCTTGTTCTATGATGGAGGTCTGTGCTCTCTGAGTGTTCTTGTTCTATGATGGAGGTCTGTGCTCTCTGAGTGTTCTTGTTCTATGATGGAGGTCTGTGCTCTCTGAGTGTTCTTGTTCTATGATGGAGGTCTGTGCTCTCTGAGTGTTCTTGTTCTATGACGGAGGTCTGTGCTCTCTGAGTGTTCTTGTTCTATGATGGAGGTCTGTGCTCTCTGAGTGTTCTTGTTCTATGACGGAGGTCTGTGCTCTCTGAGTGTTCTTGTTCTATGACGGAGGTGACGGAGGTCTGTGCTCTCTGAGTGTTCTTGTTCTATGATGGAGGTCTGTGCTCTCTGAGTGTTCTTGTTCTATGATGGATCTCTGTGCTCTCTGAGTGTTCTTGTTCTATGATGGAGGTCTGTGCTCTCTGAGTGTTCTTGTTCTATGACGGAGGTCTGTGCTCTCTGTGTGTTCTTGTTCTATGATGGAGGTCTGTGCTCTCTGAGTGTTCTTGTTCTATGACGGAGGTCTGTGCTCTCTGAGTGTTCTTGTTCTATGACGGAGGTCTGTGCTCTCTGAGTGTTCTTGTTCTATGACGGAGGTCTGTGCTCTCTGAGTGTTCTTGTTCTATGATGGAGGTCTGTGCTCTCTGAGTGTTCTTGTTCTATGATGGAGGTCTGTGCTCTCTGAGTGTTCTTGTTCTATGATGGAGGTCTGTGCTCTCTGAGTGTTCTTGTTCTATGATGGAGGTCTGTGCTCTCTGAGTGTTCTTGTTCTATGATGGAGGTCTGTGCTCTCTGTGTGTTCTTGTTCTATGATGGAGGTCTGTGCTCTCTGAGTGTTCTTGTTCTATGATGGAGGTCTGTGCTCTCTGTGTGTTCTTGTTCTATGATGGAGGTCTGTGCTCTCTGAGTGTTCTTGTTCTATGATGGAGGTCTGTGCTCTCTGTGTGTTCTTGTTCTATGATGGAGGTCTGTGCTCTCTGAGTGTTCTTGTTCTATGATGGAGGTCTGTGCTCTCTGAGTGTTCTTGTTCTATGATGGAGGTCTGTGCTCTCTGAGTGTTCTTGTTCTATGATGGATCTCTGTGCTCTCTGAGTGTTCTTGTTCTATGATGGAGGTCTGTGCTCTCTGAGTGTTCTTGTTCTATGATGGAGGTCTGTGCTCTCTGAGTGTTCTTGTTCTATGATGGAGGTCTGTGCTCTCTGAGTGTTCTTGTTCTATGATGGATCTCTGGCAATGATGTTGTTTTAGCCAACGACAGAATCTACTAAAAAAGGGAACAATCACAAACGTGTTTTTTTCCTGGCACACTAGAGTCAGAGAGTTATTATTATTATTATTATTATTACTACTATTACTACACCATTACTACAGCTACAACATGCTTGTTTGTTTGTTGACATGTTTTTTGTCACTCTGCATACATCATCATTGGCCTGATTGCGTTTTCATCCATGTCTCTTGGGTCTGTTGAGCGTGGGGGGGTAAATGCAGCCCAGTCTCATCGATGCACTCTGGTTCTACGTCCTCATAGACAAATGTCCTTGGTGCTGTTTGAAGCACTGGATGTCCCCGATGGTTTACAAACACCAAAGGGATCCAAAACCAAAGGCTCAGCTGGCTCATATGAGTGCAGTGACGTTGATGTGTCAGGTCTGGGCTGCTTGTCAGCTCCTGTTAGAAACACCTGTGCTAGATTTGGACTGCTGGTGTTTCTGGCAGCTTTTTCATGAGTGTGGTGACCCGACTGTCCAAATCTAAGCTGTTATTATGCAGAGCTCTCTTTATTCAGATTCCAGGGCTTTCACAATTAAACATGTTAGTCTTCATAACAGAATGGTGCGTATGTTCTGTTTGAGTCTGTCAGCTCCTCATTCACTTTGGACAAACGGTTTAATTAAAAGAATCCTTTTTAACCTCGTCTATCATATCCAGTGCTTTCTGTGTTCCTTGTTATTTTTCACACATTCTCTTGTAGAATCTTACAAATCTTTTTTTATCAATCAAAACAACATGCACATTTTGTAAAGCCATTTCTTCCTGACTATTTTTCATAGAACACTTTTATATTCATTTCATCTTGGTGCCGTATGGCCATCATTTCATACAATGTCATTATGATGCTATTCAGATATTTCACGCTGTTCGCTCTTATATCTATGCATAATGTGTTCTGGTATCTGACCTCATTTCCCAGTCAGGGACCATTTAAGTTTCATATTATCGTTCATCAGCGTCTTATCTTAATAGGTCCTGGCTTTTCCTTATTGCAATAAACAAAAATCTGTTCCCTGCAGTGTCAGTCGCCTGAGCAGCATGTGTGGGAGTATAATTCAGACACTCATGCACCAGCTGACAAAGAGATTTATACACCTAATGGTGATCAAAGTGTATCAATTACAAAGGGTCTATTGATGAAAATCTACAGTGACAGTAGAGCAAAAAAAGAATATAAAAATATAAGTTCCTGTCAGTTTGTGTGTTCATCCTCCATATAAAGGATAACACACGTACAGCATATATGTGACAGTTTTATCTTTAAAGCGATATGGAAAAAATAAATTGCTCGACTTGCGTGGAGAATTGATTTGACATTTAATAAGTCCTTGAAAGAAAGTCGTCGGGGTGTGTTTGTTGTGCGGAGCATGAGTGGAGTGAAGCACACCTGCACTGTCTGTCACATGACTGATATGAGATGAAGAACGCTGTGTTTCACATGTCGAACTCCTCAGTGTGGGCGTGTCAGTTCAGCAGGTGACTTTGCACTTTTATGTCTCAGTGAAGTTTGCAGCAGCATGATTGACACATTTGCTACTTCAAAGGTGGAAGGAGGACTCATGGATGGGATTAGCCTGGATTACTCAACGTTAGGAAGGAGATTTGGGCTCACTTTGTATTTATTTACCGCTCATTCTGCTGTAAATGGGATTTTCCCTTTCATGTCCTTTTACTGTTCTATTTACCACAAGTGGAAAGCAGGTGAAGTTTTCCGATTTCAGAGTTTCAGGATAAAGGTGTCACCATTGTTTAGTAAGGGCATCAATGAAGCAAACAAAGGGCAACACATCAAATAAATGCTCAACATTAAACCCATCTTTACATGTAACATGTTGCTGAGGCTGTTTCTTATCTTAGCTTCAATTCTGATATCTCAACTGCTAATATCACTAATATCAAGTTGATCTGTAACTTGAGCTGAGTAAGAATCTGTGAGGACAGAACTGGATAGTACTGGTTTGGCCATATGTGGTTTATTTTAGAGTGATTATGCTTCTGTGTTATTTAACCTTTCTAAAAAATGTATTTTCCTTAACTAAATAATATTTCACAAAAGCATCATTTTAATGTGTTGAATAATCATCAGTAAAATATTGATGCATCCAAGGACTTTGACACAAATAGGCTGCATACGGATGAAGTTGAATGAATGCATGATCAGAATGACTTAAAAGCAGTGATGTAAAATAGTTGATTTTCACCCTGGGCTTTTGTGCAGGGAATGTTATTACATTACATGTCATTTAGCACACGCTTTTATCCAAAGCAACTTACAATAAGTGCATTGAAACATTTGGGTACAAACAAGAGCTAGAAGTAGGTAAATGCTTGCCTTTTTTGCCTTTGTCATCGTCGTCTTAGTCGAGGTAGAGTCGAAGGAAATGTGTTTTTAGTCGGTGGCAGAAGATGTGGAGGCTTTCTGCCGTCCGGATGTCGATGGGGAGCTCGTTCCACCATTTGGGAGCTAGGACAGTGAACAGTCTCGAGTTATGTGAAGGCCTCTGCGATCCTCTCAGTGAGGCAGAGCGGAGTGGGCGGGCTGTGGTGTAGGTTTTGATCATGTCCTGGATGTAGGCTGGACCGGATCCGTTTGTAGCATGGAATACAAGCACTAGAGTCTTGAAGCGGATGCGAGCAGCTACAGGAAGCCAGTGAAGGGAGCGGAGGAGCGGTGTAGTGTGGGAGAACTTTGTTGGCGGTGAGGGAGAGATGGTGTTCCAGTGTCAGACCCAGGTTCCTTGCGGTATGAGAAGGAGCTACCACATAGTTGTTGAGGGTGATTTTACAACACAACCAATCAAAGATACGTAATGAGTGGTTTACAAAAAAAGGTATTCTGTCCTGCTCCTGCTAACCATCATTTCTCATCTCCCTAGTTCATACCTCCACCTCTCAGGCTCTCTTCCACCTGTCCTCTTCTCCCCGTAGAGAAGACATGAGCCTTTTGTTATCTGACTAAATCTGTTTGTACTTGTGCTCACAGGCAGCCATGTTTCCAGTGTGTGCGAGCAGTTCCTCATACAACCACAATTCAAAGGACCTATTCAATCTCTTTCTATCTATTCAGTGTTGCTGAAGGAGCGGAGGAAGATAAGGAAGGACTGAGGGCATAAACTGAACTGTGGTACTTTCACAGTGCTTGTCTGTCTGCCTGTCCCTGACAATGTCCATCACTGATCCAGAACAGTTGTGACCCACTTTCTCGTGTGTTGGGAAAAAGTAGCATCATTAGAAGCATCTGCAAAAACAAGATGAACCAGCTGCGGATTTTTAAAAACAGATTACACCAGAAAAAAATACTCCAATCCAGCATTTATTAATGCTCACCCTTGAACTGTCAAATTGCTGTTCTGTCAAATGTGCAATCAAGTAGATTCATGTGTTCATCTAGGCCCTCACTCAGTGATTATCAACAAGGTGAGCAGCTGTAGCCCTCGGTTCAAATGCAGCTTTTATTTATTTTAAAAGACAAACTCAAAAAAAACAGCTCAGGCTCAGATGATGACATTCTCAGAAATGTCTTGAGACGATAAGATCATGATGGACGTATGAACAGCTTTCCTTCACACAAAAAACAAACAAATGATCATGATTTTTACATCCAAACGGAAATTGCTTTGCAGGAAACATGCACAGGTGTCTGTGTGTGTGTGTGTGTGTGTGTGTGTCAGAGATGAGTAGTTGTGACATTAATCTGCAGCTACCAACGATCACAGGAGCAGGTAAATGTGTGTTAGTGCTTCCACAGCTTTACCTTATGATCTTTGTGTGGAAAGCTGATAACAGCGTCAGGGACAGTGGAAACTCTCTGTAATCACTGTTGCTGACACTGTCGTAAAGTGTGTGTGGGTCATTTCTGGGTAAAAACACTTTCCTGCCTGATGCTCAAAGCGAGATGCACAAGGAATTTGTGTTTTGAAACTATGTTGGCAAAATAATTCACCCACAACTGTGATGTGAGTGAATTATGCCGGTGCACTGACATTATTCAAATGTAAAAATAGTTTTCTGTACCTTGACTTTGCCTCAAACTATGGAAGAAGAGTTGAATTGTGGGCACTTGAGAATAATCTTCTTTTAAGTAAGGAAAAGAAGATGTGGTCTCTTGGTGAGAGGTGGAAGAAAGTCATAATAATTACGTAGGTGTTCTTCCTGAGTGGATTTTAGAGATGATCATGAAGTCGGTTCCCTGCTATTTAATGAGCAATTCTTATTTGAATTCTCTTTGTACAAAGGAATTTTAATGTGCTGAATGTTACGTAATTTTAATTGGTCGTGTTCTAAAATGTCATCATGACACAAAAGATAAGTTGTTATGTTTCACACTAAACCTGTAAATGAATATTATACATGCATGAGGTAAAGTGCACCCACAAAAACAATGGAACTCAGTGAAGACAAGATGCTGCAGCTTCTAGCTTCATCTTTATAGAACTTTAGTGAGTCCATTTGGATTCAGAGAAACCACCTGTGCACTAAACCTGTTATGAACTAGAACAACTGACCAAGCAACGTGCCACTCTACACTAAACCATTTCAGCTGGGTTGTTCGGAACATTGTCCACGACGTAAGACTCATTTTCATTTGAATATATGAACACAACAGTCAGTGCTGTTAGAATCAATGAATGATATTAAATTATGGATTAATAAAAGTTGGTTAACTATATCAGCTGTTACTTGGGACACTCCTCTGGTACAAAGACACACAGACACAGACACAGACACTCCTCATTTAAGGCTTTAAGCCGACTCATTCCTCAAAGGAAGACAAAAGTTGCTACGGCACTTTGCATCTACATTCCTGTCTTATTTGCAGCTGACGAGCAAAACATTAACATTTAATTAAAGTCAAACCAGAAGTCTTGTAATAATGCAGACGTCTGCTTACATGTTTCTGCTGTTTTTGTTGTTATCATGTCTGTTTACTAACTCTCCTGTCGTTGCAGATCTTACCACCTCTGTCTGCCCTGCAATCACCTGCAATTCCCCTCACCTGAGCTTCCCCGCCCACTTCCACACCTGGCCCTCATTATCCTCATCAGCCTCCCTTTAAATACAACCTATTCTGATTCACCCTCTGTCAGATGGTCATGTCATATGCCCTGCTCTCGCCCTGCCCTCATCCTGCCCTCGTCCTGCCCTCGTCCTGCCCTCGCCCTGCCCTCGTCCTGCCCTCGTCCTGTCGGTTTGCTCTGCCTGTAACTTCTGCTGGGGGTTTTCTGGCCCCTCTCCCTCAGTTTAGTTTGCTGTCTAAGTTATGTTTTTGAGACTTTAAATAAATATTTAGAATGTTTCTTTTTGACACTCTGAATTTGTGCATTAGTGGAAGTTGTACATGTGCATGTAGTTCATAGAGGGAGACAAGAGGAGACTAAGAAAAGCAAAGGCAAATGACCAGTCCATGTTACAAGGGTCATGCAGGAGGAACTGAACAGAACAGAACAATTGTTACAACCCGTCCATGTCCTGTGTTTGCACACACTGTATATGTGAATAAAACAACCATAAGAAGAATATTAATTTTTGTTTCATTTCATCAGGTGCACTTTTTCACACAAAAACTAATATAAAGTCAAATAAAACATCTGCACAGCTGCTAAAATAGCATAAGATACATTTGTTTTTCATGTATTTTCTGTCGATTTTTGCTAAGAACCATGTGCGTCATGCATGAGAAATAGGAGAGATTAAAGGAATCAAAAGCAGATGCGCCTGAGACGCCTGTGGTTTACTTCGGTCCCTAAAAAGCCTTGGGCCGGCCCTGCTTGAGCACCACTTGCTCTTTCCCAGCATTCTCACAGAATGTCAAAGCATACATTTGTATTATTACAAAGTCAGACTTTATTAAAGGTCAGAAGCTCATTATTTGTCTGATTCTCATATTCAAATGTGCGGTGACATGACCATGATCATCCTGACTGGAGAGTCGTTTGTGATGATGGTCGTAACATCGAGTGAGCTGGTACAGAGAGAGGCTTCCATGTGGATAATATCCTTTTCATTATAATGAGGGTCATTTCACCAAGTCATGCTTTCTTTGCATTGTATTATTTCAATAAATCCAATGGTTCATATTCAGTCAGTCAGTGCATTATTTCCTCCCTTTGTCGAGGCAGCCTCTGTTCCATTAAGAGTCTCAGCTATTAAAAACCATCGATGGTGTAATTTAGTAGAATTGTGTCAAAGTGGCAGCTTGGAATGTTTAGGCTGACAAAATTCTTCCAGGCTTTGATGGCAGCTGTATTGTTGCCAGCTGTTTCCAAAGACTCTGCATTGATTTTCTTTGATAAGCGTGACACAGGGACGTGACACAAATCGGCAGTAAGTGTTTTTTCAAAATTGAGTTTTAGTGGTTTTACCCGACTTTGGAGTTTGCCCATATTGTTCGTCATATATTTGGACCGAGTCGGCTGTGTCATCTCGGTCTTCTTCCTCTACTTCTTATGGAACTTTGTTTAGCCATCGTTACCATGTTTATATTTATCTCTTTCTAATCCTTCATTTTTGTAATAAAATGTTTCTTTGACTCGAGTTGGCTGGGGGTGTGTCAGTGAGTAATCTGATAAAAACAGTCAAAACAACCGTGTACAATACTTCTGTATGGGCTAGAGTTTCAACGACCTGAAAAGTACATCCCGACCCGACCCGACACACCAGCATGAATTTGTCCGCCCGAACCCGACCTGGCCCGACGGTCTCCCTGCTTGGGAGACCGTACACTGACCAGACCATAACAAGAGAGGGGAGACTCTGCTTAAATCTTCTCCATAAACCCGTCCCGTCTCCAGCTGCCTCTCCTGACGTTGCTCCCCTCCTCTGCTCCCCCGTGTGTTTTCTCCAGAGTTCAGGTGGTAAATCAGCTGGTCTGGGGCATTAGCACGATCAGCTGTTAAAAATAAGAACGAACAAAAAAGAGAATAAAAGTTAAGAAGTTAAAAAACTTAATGTAACAGACAGCACGCAGCTTCATTAATTTTTGTTTCCACATTTATGTTTTAAAATGAGAATTTGAATAGCTTTCATGCATGATTACATGCAATTTACAGACATTGTTGATCTTGGCAGCTATCAGTTTATTGTGTTATGTTATGTTTACGTTTATGAATGGCAGTGACATGGCCACACTCACTGTACCTTGCACATGTTTAAAATAAACACATGAATATATGAACCTGTGTATTATTTGAATATCTTAGTATTGAATGCACAATAACAAGGTACATTTATACATGGCACTATAGAACCAGTGTAATATAAAACACAATTTTATACAATATATATAAGAAGTGGGTCCCCGCTCCATCTCTCCATCAGTTTGGGGGCCCTTGGCCTGGAAAACGTTGAAGACCCCTCATCTCAACGTGTTTTGGTCTTTTGGAAGTTTGGTTTTAAAAATCTCACTCATGTGCTTGACATTACTATTTTCCTCTGTGTGGTCTGATTAATAACTGAAGTGATTAAAATAAGAGGAAGGTTGTTGTCTTTATGTGTTTATGATGTTTATGTTGAAAAACTATCAATAATTATCAATATCAATCAATATGAAGTAGTTGTATCGTGATATCGTCCAGCCCTTGTTTCTAGTCTTTTTCCTTCACATCTATATTCAGCTTCTCCACACAGGTCACACTGACATGACATTTACCATGGACAACAGCTCACTGTGTGTCTCGAGGATGCTGCGTCTGATAGGGTGCAGATGCTTCATTTCCTTTAGCAGTGGCCATAGCAACCAAGGTCACAGTGGGGAGCAGGCGAGGAAGGCATGATGGACAGGGTGGAACATGTGGGTGGAACAGAGTCATAACAATAAGCCTGTGTCACTGTCTCATGGCTATTTAATCCCACAAATGTAAGTTATATAGGACAAAACTATTGAGATTTATAGTGTGAGTTAGATAAGAACCTAATGGCGTCCTTTCACATGTACTGTATGTTGATATTTTGAAGTAAATGGAAAGTCATAAAATGACACTTAACGTGTCACCAACTAACTGCCAGCTTACGTTGTTCTGGTCTGTGGTGAGCACATCATCACTTAGTGTAAGGAAGTTAAAAACACTTCCCTTTCTTCTTCTTTCCAATTTTCACTTTAGGGGTCGCCACAGCAGATCATCTGCCTCCATCTTGTCCTCTCCCTTGTGTCCCCTTCTGTTACACCAGCTGTCCTCATGTCCTCCTTCACAACATCCATGAATCTTCTCTGTGGTCTTATTTTTCTCAACTTGCCTCGGCATGGCACGGCACGACTCAACGTCATCACTGCACGGCTGTGCTGTGTGTGTGTGTGTGTGGTTTTACACACACACGAGTGACTAGTGACTTGTAAAGCAGTTGTTTTCAGTGTAACTGAATCATTAGAATCAGTGAATTAAAAAGATTTGTTCAGATTTGTTCGGGGTTTTTGATGTCGCTCGTTGGTCACAAATAAATACACCACACTCCTCTGTTCAATATTAAGATTTTAGACATTTCCCTGGTAATTGTTGGAGATAAACCCACGTTTTTAGGATTGTTAAGTCTTTTTAACTGATCTACAGTTCAGCAACCTAACCGTGCCGTGGCTGTGCTGTGGACGTACCATGCTAAGACATCTGAAGTCTTCCCTCTTATTGTAATAACTCCTGTGATGAGCGATAGCTCATTGTAAATGCATTGTGTGTGACACTGAGGGTATTTCCACGCAGCCACTGGATTAAAGCACATACTAAGAAATAAACTACATGAGCAAAGAAAAAGGCATCAAGCTATAAATGCCATTGATTGCAGTGGAGAATAGTGCACAGCATCATTAAACAATGGCATCATGCCTCAGCAAGCACTATTAAAATGAATATTAATGCAAGCTAATACCACTATATCTTCCTCTTTTATTTGAGTCCATTAGATGCCCAATGATGTTAACTTGTTTCAGCTCATTTGAATCGGCCTCTTGGTGAGAAACAAGTTTAACAATCCTGGTCCATTTCCTACAGAAAACTTCAGAGTGAAAACTTCTCAAATACAAAATGAGTTTGAAATGGTTTGAATTGATGTAACCTTTTTGGTAGAGCCTGGTGGATACTGTACCATTATTAAAAATAAGCATTAAAGGTCAGCTGAAATGAGTCTTTTGGTTATTAATCAGCTAAGGGCTATAATAGTGTGATATTTCCTTTCTTATTGCTTGACTGTGTGTAGAATTCTTGGCGTAGACTTATACCTTTTGATATTTCAGGTATGTAAGACTCTACCTGTTCACTTCCATTCATGTTCTGCATAGATGTTCTCATGTGACTCGTGGAAAATATCCGATCAAATGTTTTGTAAGAACGTGACGCGGATTATTAACAACTTGTAAAGAAAGAGGTGAACAATTGAGTCACGTTGTTTTGGAGGAGGTTGCCCAGGGGACCGCCCCTAAATGCACGGCATCGCAATTAAGATACGGCAACTGAGGTTATCGCCTCAGAATTGTAACAGAATGGTTTGGATTCACCAGTTCTTGAGAAAGAATATCTTGTTTTTGTAGAAAAGTCTGTTCTGTGCTCACTCACTATCTGTCTGTAGACAGATAGTGAGTCTACACTACACTACAGACTCACTATCTGTCTGTAGTTTGGTGCTGGAAGTTTACAGATAAAAACATTGGGCACATAATGCTAACAGGAACAGTGAGACACATCAAGGTTAAGGTCAAAGTATAGTGGTAATACTTCACAGTAAGGATACATTTGAACACTAATAAAGAACATAATGATTGTGTCATTTGCTGTAGTTGTTCAGGGTCAAACCATGTTACCAACGGTTCTGTATTTATCAGTCATTTTCACTTGAAGAGGGGGGATTGTGATATATTAGACAAAGGATGTTGAAGAGAGCTGCCGGGGAGGAGGAAAACAGAAAGACTACAGGTACGGTTTATGGAGGACATGAGGACAGGTGGTGTAACAGAACAGGACACAAGGGACAGGGCAAGATGGAGACAGATGATCTGCTGTGACGATCCCTAAAGAGAGAAGCTGAAAGAACAAGATTCAGAGCCCCACTTTATTTAAGGGGCCACAAACATGATGAAGTCCTGTAGAAGTAATGCTGAATCATGATTACAACACTTGGGATTCAGCAAATACGTCTTTTCTCTCAATTACAATATTTACTCATGAGTCATGATGATCCAGTGCCTGGAATACCATGAATACATGTGAATGATCAGGTCATTCATGAATGAATTCATGACAAATGCTCTGTATTTATATAGTGCTTCTCTACAGCACATCTATATTCAGTCCATTTTGGATCGCACATCTTTCATAGCCATCTGCATGCTGCTGCCACTGCCGTCAGCAACACAGGGTTAAGCGTCTTGGTCAAGGACACTTCAGCATGTAGTGTAACAGAATTGAGAACTGGAAAAGTACCCAAACCTTCCAGTTGAAAGACAACTGGCTACACCACTGATCCACCAGGTAATAACTGTAAAGTGTTCTCAGCTCTGTGTGCTATAAAAATAGAGTCAACATACAAATAAGTCAAAACAACAAAAACAACGAGTGAGATGAATCCACAGGGATGACTTTCTCTCTGCCCATACATTATAACAGACACGATCATATTAAATATGCAGACTGTGATCTTTAGCTTAGCTTCTATGTGTGTGGAGCTAATAATAAATGCTTTTCTGTGGCTGGTCTGGACTGTGTGAGACACCAGGCTTCAGACCGTCTGCCTATTGTTCATATAACACGCAGTCAAAGGTATGCAAATGCTATATTTTGTTCGATTAATTGGATTTTTCTGTGTGAGTGTGCAGACACAAGGCGACAGAGGAAAGCTAACACCTAATGAACAGTGAGACAGAGGACAGATATATTCACGTTCATCGTCTCTTGTAAATTAAACCAACATGCAAAACTAGTTTCCCAGCACATTTCTGATCTTGTCTTTCGCTGCATTGCAAATAGTATTTACAGTTCATTAATGAGGCAGTTGGGGAGAGGGATGCTGGGGATGGGGAGGAGCTCCTGGGACAAAGCAGAGAAGCAGCAGAGTGACAGCGCTACAAAATGTACATGAAAGACATGATATGTTCAGGAGGAGGAGATGGATGGAGTGAGAAAGTAGAGGCAGACCTATGTAACTATGCTGATCCGTGCTAATTAACACTGCTAACCATCATTACAACTATACTTAAAGAGGTCATTTGTAGAATATGTACAGCATTTAAAACTGGTGCTGAGATCTCAGTTCAAAACACTGTAGAGCCCTGAATACTAGAACAAGAACACCATGGACTGTTTCTAAACAGTCAGAGTGACTGGGTGAGTCTAAACAGGAAGTCAATGTTTAACTTGTGAACAAATCATTTTGTGTATCATACATTAATTAACAACTTCATTCTAACACATACACATAAGTGAGAAGACCCGGGTTCGAGCCCCGGTTGGAACAAGGGCCTTTCTGCATGGAGTTTGCATGTTCTCCCCATGTGTGCGTGGGTTCTCTCCAGGTTCTCCGGCTTCATCCCACAGTCCAAAAACATGCAAGTGGGGATTAGGTAAATTGGACACTCTAAATTGACCATAGGAGTGAGTGTGAGAGTGAATGGTTGTTTGTCTCTATGTGTGTGTGGCCCTGCGATGGACTGGCCAACTGTCCAGGGTGTACCCCGCCTATCGCCCCATGTAGCTGAGATTGGCACAGCACCCCCCGCGACCCTCTGATGGAGGATAAAGCGGTAGATGATGACTGACTGACACATAACTCTTGAATAAAAGTTTGGAAAAAAAAAACCCAAAGGAATTCTCCTGTGACCCATCTGTGGGTCCCGACCCAGACTTTGGTAATCACTGCAGTCGATGTTTATATATACATACATAATTGTTCCACAGTCTGTTTTAGTTTTATAAATATAATGTTTGCATGTCAACAACAGGTGAAGATTGAAAGGGAAAGTGTGTCACAACAGCAGATGAGAGGAGAAGACAACGACTATTAAGAAACAATATTATGTATATTAAATATCCACCAACAATGTGTACATGAGAGAGACAGACAGGAAGACAGGAAGACAGGGAGAGAGAGAGAGAGAGAGAGAGCATTATTGTTCAAACACTGCAGACCCTCGATTTTCTTCTCGTGTGGAGCCTTTAGTTTCATTCTTTTGAACGACCTTTGTAACACAAGGAAGTACAAGCCTTAACTGGGTTTTGTTTTTTGTCAAAATACATAGAATGAATGCAGTGCAATGGTTTACCAGCAGGGAGCAAGCTCATTGCACCTGAGAAAAAGAACAACAACAAGGAGTTGTCATCTTGCACCACTGAACACAAACAGAAGCTGTCAGAGCCAATATGAGCCCTCATCGATTTAAATACGCCACTGAGCCAACAGCCATGGGGATGAGGAACATAGTTGCGGCTTTCGCACTGATGGATCTGGACACACCATCAGATATTCAGAAGTCATTTGATTTAGAGACAGACAAGCAGAGCGTGTTCAGTCCAGTCCAGGGAAGGAGGAAAGGGTGAGGACTGGCAGGAGCAGATGGGCTGATGGTGTGAAGGGTCAGAGCAAATTAACCATCATAATTGATGAGATGAAGCTGCATCTGTTAGCAAGTTGTGAACTTATACTGTGAGTTTCCTGGTCAGTGAGTGCAGGCATCGGATGATCTACCACCAATTCCCAAGGTGAGCTCCAACATATACTGGTGAGAACAGGCCAACTTCCTTTGCTTTTTCTTTTTTGTGTTTTCTTAAGTAAAAATAATATTTATGCCACAGATCACTTTGTGGCAATTGGAATCCTACAATATAAATGAAGCATCATGACTCAAGACTCTATACATTACTCTCTAGTCTTCTACGCTTGCTTTGAGTGTGTTTCATAGCAGTGATCACAACCTCTGTATTGTTGATGATCCAGTAAAATGTTCTCCCGCCTGTCCCCGACTGTTTCAGCATCCTGGCCACCATCTTCACTTCCCTTTACTGTTTGTTCATAAGCTCTGGAGAAAGTTTGCAGCTACACATTTCTGTAGCATAGCAGACGTGAGATCGGCGTCGGCATGACCAGAAGACTCTGTCTTTGCCAAAGATTTGCACTGAAGCCGCCACGATTTAGTTCTTCTGCAAAGTGTTTTTCCTCCTCCATCTTCATTCAAAGGTGAAAACACAAAACACAAAACCCTCAGACAACTTGACTTACATTAGGCTGCAAGTTTTTCTTTTATTATTAATTAATTAATTAATAATCAATAACACCAAAAATATGTTGCCTACCCCAGCTTTCCATCCCATCCATGATTAACACAAAATCTAATATTAACTGTGACCTTTTCTATCCACAAGTGATGAAAACCTTAACACAGTGAAGCAGAGAAAATCTACTCAGATACGGTTTAGTAGAGATGAAGAATACTGGAAATGAGAGCAGGTATTACACAACCACAAGATTAAATCTACGGCGTTGTGCATTGAAAAGTATTAAACGAGTTTGTGCTTATTTCACATGAGCATCAAAAAAATCAATAACCATTTCAGGCACGCTCTGTTAACATATCCTTTCTTTTGAAGTCACAGTTTCCTCGCAGGATTACTTTAATGCCTTACTGTTGCCTCGCTTTCATTCTAAAGTGTTGTGCATTGAAACATAAATCTCTACCCTTGATCATATCAAAGGTGTATTTGTAAAGGGCTGTTATCTTACTTCTGTAGAGCATGCCACATGTTTAGTGTTTGCTGTGAAAGGCTTTGAATTATCTGCAGAGATTGAATGTGACAAAAAAATGCCAATGATTCATATCGTACTTGTCACACGAGCATCCACTTCCAATTCAAAAAGATAAAGAGAATATATGAAAAAACATTACTTCTATTCTGTGAAAAGGAAAAAGGATTATTGATGTGGGCAAGGACAGACACATGCAGACAGACACACAGACAGACACGCAGACAGACAGTGATGTGCTTGTGTTTACTGAGACACATCTAGTGGTAGTAGGAGTAATTGTCTCAGTGTGCCTGCTGAGCATCTTCACTTCTGGCTCCAGGCTCATCAAGGCTTTGGAAATGTTCTATTCACGCACACTGGGGAGATAATGTCACTCAGGTCCTGCAGTACACCCTGTCCCCATGAAAATCTGTGACTAGAAACTTACTGCTGAATCCATAATTTGACCAGGACAGTCCAGCATATCACTGCGAGACTGTGGCCTAAAAAAATCCTCCTCCCACTCAGCAGCAACAATGTTGGATTACATTTGACATACATTATGCATGATGGGGCCGAGATCTGGTTTGAAGGGACACCATTAACCTGCCAGACAGGAGAGAACTATGGCATTCACGTTTTTAAAATGTCTAAATGATGTTAAATAATAAAAGCAGTGCCACATTTCTTTGAAAAATTCAAACTTTCATCATCATCATCAGACCACAATCTAAGAATATTGACAAGTTTTTTTGCTTGTCAATATGCAGTGAGACAACACAGTTATTTGTTGTGTCATATAGACTGTTGGATTTTGAAGGACATTGCCACACATTTGGCCCATGGCTTGACATGCTTGACATCCTTTGGCATTATCTGAAAACTGATAGGAAACCCCTGCGTTACAGCATGCATGTCTGAAGTGTTCATGTCTTTCCAGGGCGGCGGCCTCGCACAAAGTGAAGCAAATCAAAGTCGTGGCTTCTCCATCACCGTGGGAGACAAAACACAGTGGTTTGCTCACATTAGAGCTATTTACCACTGCAGATGCTCTAATGCAGTCAGTCCCCGAGGAGCTTCTATGTGATGGTCGCTGCCTCCTCAGTGTGTACTTATGTCATTGGCTCATCCCATCACAACCCATTTGCTTCTCAGTTAATCCAGTCCTCCAAAACCCTTCAAGTCTTTACACTCTCAGCATGGAAACATAGATGTCGACACAGACTGCTGGATCAGAGCGTTAAACAGCACTGCAGAGACAAAGAAATCTGTTTGTTGTCTTGTACCTCAGAACATTTTTCAATACTTGAAATATACCCTAGTGTTGCTCAAATTGTTGCAAATTATATGTAAAAAAACAAACAAATACTCAATGATTACTCAACTGATCAGCTTTACGCCCGTGCTACACATGATACATGTGCTGTGTGCACCTGATAGACGGTTTCTTTGATCCACACCTTTAATAGTTCAGCTAGTTTGTTTCACGTTCACAGAGGCAAATTTAAAATGCATTATAACTCAAATCTTCATCCTCTGCACTGAAGATAGCTCGCTGCGTTTGTTGCCTTCACCCCACCCACTCGAGGCAAGTTGTGGATTTGTGGTTCTCTTGGGTTGGCGATGCTGGGCTATATGTGCTAGCTTACCCCGCTGGGACCTGCCAGACACCGAGGACGGAAGCAGAATTCTGATTCTGCAGCTCCTGGTTCTCCCTTCTCCTCACACGACATCCACACTAACCCAAACAAATTATAACAAGGGAGTGAAGACAACCAGGGTAAAGCAGGCCGGTGTGTGAACACCCTTACTAAGGCCTAAATGACAGGACTCTACAGTAGCAGCCGTGCATCTGCCATTACTGTAAATATTTCCCAGATAGATAAAGAGAGGCACAATACCAAAAGTGTTGTGTTTATGGTGCATTAGATAGATGTACACTGTAAACTTTGATGTACATTTACAGTTGTAAGGAATCAGCCACTCAAATAAGTTTTTCTTTCTTCTTCAGACTGTTGGAATTCAGGTTTTTATAAAGGTTGACGTTCACTAAACTAAAGCTTCATGCAATGTTGTCTATGCTCCACTGGTGACATGTACTTTTTCTTTTTGTTTGAAATACATTTCAACAAAATACAAAATGAAAATGATCCCTTATAGATTATCATAATCTCAAGGTAGTGGTGGTAACCGTAGTTGTAGAATTACAGTAACGTTTTTAAATACAGGATCTGCCTGGATTCAAATACAACAACATACTGTAAAGTTTACTGATAAACCATTGGCCAATATCATATTGTAAATTTACAAGAATACGTTTTTTTACTGTACTTATACTTACATAGTATACTGTAATTCTAAAATACAGGTACATTACTTCACTGGTGAAACTGCTGCCAGTAAATTACAATAAACTGCATTTACAGTGCAGACATTGAAACTGTTTTGTCTAAAATGAAATGTATGTGACACTATTCAGTCGGGCCCGGGACTTAAGTGGATCCTGTCCTAATTTATTGACTCACAAAGTCAGATTTAAATCACTATACTACAGATTATTTTTACATGGCCTTTGATCACGTTGTAGTGACATATTTTGATAGTAACTCTAAAGCCTTTAACTTTAAAGCCACCTTTGAGTGTCAGTTGATTTCTGTTAGTCATTCAAACAGACTGTCAATGCAATGAAGATACAAACCACACCACCAATAAAAACCATGTCTGTATGAAAAAAATGGACCTTCTGGCCACTACTTTAATATATCTAAACAATCTAATTATCGTTGCCATTACCGCCATTCTATTGTAATGGAACTAATGTTGTGGCAAATTGTAGGCAATGCCAGTTTCCATGGACACAGTTATAGCAAGAGTTGTGTCTCATCAGACTGTTTGTGGGCCCCATAAACTGTTCACTCTCCCTCTGTTTTCCATCTGTTTGCATCTAAAGTGACTCCGCCGCTTTTGTTTCAGGCCATTAGCTGTTGCACTTCTCATATATTGCGTCCTTATTGGAAGTCATACCTTATCGTCAGCGGCGTACTTGAACACAGAAGAGTCCGTTTGAAGGCTCCGGCCTTTTTACTGTTTCTGCTGATTAACAGCCACACATGGCTCCTATTACACATTTGTGGAGTCGTAGATATGAGCTGTGGGGGAAATAACAAGATGAAAAGAAAACGTTAAAGAGATGAAATGAGTCACAAAATCACTGACTGTAATGTTGTTGTTGTGCCTCTCAACACGAGCCCAACACAACAAACACAACACTTTTAGAACATTTTTCTACAAAGCACATAGTAGTTTGTAATTATATGTAATTATATGTAACACTGGCATGATGATGGACCATATTTCAGAAATAGAAAAAAGCACTTCCTCCTACAGCGCAACAAGCAGTTCCAACAATGATATCTGTAAATAGAGAATATTATATACACTCTCTTCCCTGAGACAATGCCAGGTCCAGTCTGTGCTAGTGTCTAATCTGCTGTTGTTAAGTCGTATTAGAAGTAGACTAGACTTAGATTCTAGACTTAAAAGGTTAAAAAGATTCAGTTTTTAACAAATTGAAGCAATGGAAGATCTGAAAATCATGCACATGGGAATGTTACACATGTTTTACGTATGCACATGTTAAAACAAATTGATGTGATGTCGGCATGACACATGAAGTGAAACCTTAACCTTAACTTGTATGACAAGATCTATACATAGGAAACACCTTTACCTGTCTGAAGTAACAAAAAATAGCTTCAGCGCTGTCCTTGGTGCTGAACACATTTTACTATAATACTACTGTATAATACATCTAGAAACCCAATCTAAAACCAAATACCTGTTTCAGATCTGTGGTCATCATTAACGTTTAAATCCACAGTTGAAGCCAGGCTGCAGGGTGTCAGGACTCAGTCCTGCTAATATTTCACGATAAATGCCTAAAATAACGTATTCTATGCAACAGATTTTAAAACTGTATCGAAAGATCATTTCCTTTCTGTTTTGGTTGTGAGGTGTGTGTGTGGCTCATGGTAATAAACAAGTCTATTCTCACTCACTCACATTGAAATGCACCAGTGATATGGGTGGCTGAGTCTCATCACACGGTGGTTTAATTGGTCGTCATTTCCTGGACCTCCAGCGCCGTAAAGGCTGGAAAAGCTGCACCTATAAAATACGAATTATCCGTCAAAAATTGTAAATCACCATTGCTTTATAATAATAACAGGTTGAGGCCCAGATAAGACGGCGTCTGGGTCTGATTCCAGACTGCAGTCCGCCTATTTGAGCAGGGTTACAACAGCCCAAAAAGAAGAGAGAAAAAAAGTGTGAAATTAGATTTCATGGTGTGGAAACTTTTCACAAACCTTTGCTGAATTGATGACAACACTGTGTGTACGCTCAGTATCTATAGATTTCCCTGCAGTTTCATTATATCTGCTGCACTTAGAAGTCTTTCACCGATGACACTCTGTGCTCTCTTACACATGTTCTGTTGTTATATAAGACATGTATTGGTTTTATAGTCCATCATCCTCTGTGTGTGTGTGTGTGTGTCAGTTAAATCTCATATACATTTGTACTGTTTACCTGACCCTTGTGTAAGCTTTTATATTGTTCTACATACCTTAGTTAATGTGTAAGTGCATGCACAGTACTACACTTTGTACTGCTACACTTTGTGTAGCATGTGTTTTGTTAACTTTGTATCAATCCATACCAAAACTTTTATTTTGAAATAATTGTTTGAAGGTTTGACGTGAATATTATCACACATTTATTGTGGAGTATCCTCACATAGCTTTAATATTCTATTGCCCAGCCCATAATTTATACCATGACACATTGCTGTTGCTCTAGGCTGTGGACAAACTAACTGGTTCTGCAAAGTTTTCCATATTAAAGTAGCACTGAACTTGCATTAGCACCATTAGTAGAAAAGGGTTTCTTTCCGAGCTCTGCTACAGTACTCGTGTATTTTGCTGTATTTATTTCATCAGTCTGTCTTCGTGGCTAAAGGCCATTTTTACATCAGTGTGATTACAGGTGTGAAGGAGTTCTACTGCGTATTTAAAACAGGTTATTGTAGCTCCAGGTGACATGATGTCACAGGCTTGGTTTTACCTGCGTCACATTCATTGATCTAGATTATCCCATCAACTTGTGTTATGTAGAGTCATTGGTTCAAGTTGATTAATTGACATTGTTTTTATTGAATTTAATAAGTTGTTACTTTTATTGACTTAAAGGAACACTCTGTGTCTTTTGTACATGAATACTGTGACAAACAGGGGTTGAGAGAGCCAGTGCATGAATACTGTTTAATTGTGATATCTTTGATATTATAGTCAATTACATTGATTTTACATTGACAAATTATTGCTACACACATTATCTTTTAGGATGAGATCCACAAAAACTCTGTATATTTTATTTGACTGTGAACAGAAGATTCAAATGTTTTTTCTAACTTTGTACTTAAGATTTATTAAATACTACATTAACAGGTTATATTTTGAATATGTCCACTTTACCTTTACTTTATTATTATATTATTTTGATTTGCATTAGATCAAAGATTTTGGACCCGAGAAGAGTGAAATGAAATGAGCATGGTCCAAATCTTATTAGCCTTCTACTTAATATTTATTAGATAACACAGGCATAACATTTTATTTTGATTCTTTTAGCAAACACCTGAGCTTTAAATATGGCCATTATACCTAATCAAAATGATGTTATGTTAATTTATTAATATGGCTATATTATGCACAAGTTTTCATCTTGTCCTTTTAAATGGGTGAGGTAGTTTGTCATCTTTAAAAAGTGGGTCCCTGTACACTGCAAAACGTTTGGGAAACACTAATGTAAAGCATCTGGGGTTGCATCTTTGCACAGTATATATATTCATTTATAAAAACATAAAAAAAAACATGATTTGGAGATTTGGAACAAGAAAAACCTTCTGGGCCTTGATAGAGATCTCCCATGGTGTGCTTGATGTAGCGAACAACAAAGTAGTGTTTTTGGCCACATTTGTCTGACGGTAACTCAGAAAGAAAAACAACATCTTTTTATGACATTTTCTTGGATGTAGGTTATGGCCCAAGGAAGATGAGATTTTGGTGTTGATGTGGGGAAAATGAGCAGCCTTCACAGAGCTTTGCACTCTGTGAGTGCTCTCTCAAGTATTAAGTCTGGTTTTGGGTTTGGTACAATCACTTCTTTGGTCTGTGTGTCAGTGTCTTTTCTATTTTTTAGTGCATCCAAGGAGACAAACAATGAGTTTTGATTGCTCAGTGCATCAGTCATTGCAGGCAGGAGGTGTGATTTTG
Organism: Solea solea; assembly: GCF_958295425.1. Classification (NCBI taxonomy): domain Eukaryota; kingdom Metazoa; phylum Chordata; class Actinopteri; order Pleuronectiformes; family Soleidae; genus Solea; species Solea solea. The sequence goes on from NC_081153.1 coordinate 22,214,821, forward strand.
TGAAGCTGTCATTGAATGTTTCTAACTACCGCTGCTCATCATCTCTTCCAGACCTCATTGTTATCTGCACTTCAGACCTGCTCTGGTTTAGGGCTGCAGTAATTAATCAACTCATTCATCAATGAAGTGCCTCTTAAATGTGAAAATGTTATGTTGCTCCTCTATGACAGCGAACTCATTATCTTTGGTTTGTGGTTAAAACAAAACAAAAACTGAAGAATAATGGCAAGATATCAGAAATGTCATGTGACAGTGTCATGCTCCGTTTGTCCATGTCATTTTATTGTGAAAATCCTTCTTATTTTGAAGTTGTTCTTGTCCCTTGCCTGCGTGCACTTTACTTTTCCCCTCCTTGATTACCCCAACCTGTTTTAGGTGTGTGTTGTTCGTCACAGCTGTTCATCGTCTCCCTAATTCCTCTGTGTATTTAACCACACCCCCTTCCTTGGTCTTTGTTTGTCACCGACTCGACACAGACCTTTCGTGCGCTCCTCTCTAGTCTAGTATTTGTTGTCAGTTTTTTCCAGTTGTCGTGCACGTGAGTGCTTCTGTGCCGCTGTTGAACTCTGCTCATCTGTTGCAGTCAAAGTGACTCACGTCGATCTGCGTTCATATGCTGTTTGAGGATCTTCGTTCCTGTCTGCCTGCCTTGTTTTTTGGTGTTTAAATAAAGACTGTTGCTTACCACCATCCTGCATCTGGCTCCAGTTCTGTTTGTAACATACAGTGAGAATAGAGCATTAAAAATCACAACAAACGCACATTATTGTCCTTTCACACGTTAAACGTTGTGCAGTTCAAAAGTGCATCATCAGAAAATCATTTTCAGCATGAGCTCCAATTATCAATTTATATGTGGCTGTCTGTACATCTACTGCAAGAGCTGGAAACTCTCATTATCTTTCAATATTAACTTGAACTGAAATGACCTGCATCAGAATAGTAAAAACCTGTATTTGTCATTATTAAGTTAAAAACATGAACATAAATAGAAATAGAAATATGTTTGCCCAGCAAACAATCCTAAATAACAACAGCAACATGCAATCAGACAACGCCATGCAGTACTGTAGGAATAATTCACAGAATGAATGATATTTGGTGAGGTGGTGTGTGTGTGTGGGGGGGGGGCTTAGTGTGCATGAGAGTTCAATCTGGTGATGGCTCAGGGAAAGAAGCTGTTCTCAGTCTGTTTGGCCGGGTTCTAATGGACCTGCAGCGCCTGCCTGAGGGGGTGGTGGGCGGGGTGGGATCTGTCCAGAGTGAGGCATCGGGAAGAGTAGATATCCTTCAGCCGATAATCCTGGAGCCTCCTCCGCTCTGCATCAGAGCAGTGAGAGAACCACACCGAGGTACGCTGTCGATGGAGGAGCAGTAGCAGTTGAAGCTGGGGGCAGGGTGGAGCTGGGCTGGTGAGGCTGCAGACTGCAGGGGTGGGACCTCGAAGTGTGCGACGAACGCGTTCAGCTAGTCTGCCAGAGCTGTGCTTGTGTCCTTGGCTGCGGTGTTCGCCCCCCTGTGGTTGGTCAGCTGCTGAATCCCCTGCCACACCTGCTCTGGCAGCGCTGTAGAGGGCTCTGTCCCCTGACCACATGCGGGTCACGGGGGATGTTGTGCCAATCTCAGCTGACATAGGGCGATAGGCGAGGTCACACCCTGGACAGTGACAGTGACAGAGACAAACAATCCTCCACTCTCACACTCACAAGTGTTTTTAGGACTGCGGGAGGAAACCGGAGAACCCAGAGAACCCGGAGAACCCGGAGAACCTGGAGAACCTGGAGAAAACCCACGCACTCCATAAGGCACTTGTTCCGACCGGATCGTGAACATTACTTAAGAAGTGTGGTGTGGTGTGTGTGTCAGTGGTGGCTGCTGGTTTGAAACAGGGGAACTCATTTCAGACCCAGTTAATTATACATCAATTCTGCAAATATACGTATATCTATATATTTAGATATGTTCAGAAAAGTTTGTTCCAAGTTCTGCAGTCCAGCAGGAGGCGCCACCATCATGGATCACATACACTACAGCAGTCTGTCTCTGTATGCTACAGCCTCGAGTTTAAAGTCAGGATATTATCCTGGTTCATTTTGGCGAGATCACTGCATGATCATCACTGAGTCCTTAAACGTTCAAATCAGCTGTTTCACCATCATTAGCTGTCAGTAAATCTTACGTACTTAAGCTTTAATTCTCACAAGATATGGATTGAACTTTGAGAACTCAACAGACATAAAGTAAAGGCTTTATAAAACGTATAATGTTATGTAGTTTGCCGGCCTGAAATCTTTAAACGCTTTTCATTGAAATTCTTGGGTCCTCTTGTCAGCGTGCAGTCATCACATCACATGAAATGTCCCGGTATTGCACCTCGACTTACTTGAACTAATGGATGTGTTGTGTTGATTTAAAAGTAGAACTTGATTTAAAAGGTTGTTATGAAAGTGGTATGAAAATTGCTTGGCACTGAAGCGTGACCCAGTGTTTGACTGGTCACGCTTTTCTGCTGACTCTTTTCACATTTTCACAGAATACATGGGCACAGCTTTGGAAAGCAATATGTTAGTTTACAGCAATCATAAACAATATTTCTGCAATGTTCGCAGGACATGTTATCCAATCCTCCTGCCGTGTGTGTGTGGTGGATCTCTGTGTACCTCCACAAAGGACCAACCACTGTTGACCTTCACTTTCAACCTTATAAAATGGAAAATCTCAGCTTTGAAAACGAGTCAGTCTTGTTTGTCCAAAGTTTTGTGAGATTTTCAAAGTCGAACACACTTAACTCTTCCACTCGCCATCTTTCATTGACAGCTTGTTGGCCTTCTTTCACACCTCGGACGTTCACTGGCCTTTAAAAGCTACTGTTGGGTAAACTAACACTTTAACACCTGTGGTGAAAAATACTTCTCTTTAAAATCTGACCGAAGTCAGAGATAACGTTTCGCATTTGGAAATCTCCACACTAAAGCAATTATCTGTGACTTTAGGTTGATCATGTTTAGCAAGACGAGTAACGTCAGTGCCAATTTTGCTTTAGAGACTTGAATATCTGCACGAATAAGAAATGCTCAGAGCAAGCAGTTTTGATTTAAGATACGTGTGCACTCTACGTATTCAACCTTCATCTCAAAGCGAAGGCAGCCTCGTCAGGACTGACACTGTCTGCTTTTCAAGCTGCGCTTTCAAAGTGCGCCTTCATCACTGTGAAATCAGGAAATGTTGCATCCAAGGGATTGAAGCCTTTGTCGGTGCAATTCATTGATGGTAACAACCTCAGTGAAATGGCAGCAATGTTCCCCAGACCACAGTCTGAGAGGTGACATTTTGTTGAACAGCATTTCATTTCCTTATTATCTTCTCATGTGCAATACACCATCACTCCTTTTTTCTCCCAGTGATGCACCTTTGTACTTTCCCCCCTTTCTCTGCCCAGAATTATCCTATTTGGTTCACATCATTCCTTTTTCCCCTGCCTTGGACCCATGTGTGATTCCCTTCCACATGATCAGAGATTTCCAGTCATGTTCAAGCTTTGCCTCCATGTGTTACTACTGACTTCAGTTAACAAACATCATGATAATGTTAATGATAGATGTCAGGTCAGCTGTGCGTAGTAAATGTCACAGCTTCATGCTCAAGGTCAAATTAATTTATATAACACATTCAAAAACAACTCATGCTGTAAATGATTTAATAAGGAAACAAAACACAGAATAAAAAAGTCAATACAACTAGGGATGTGATCGGGCCGATCACGTGGTTTCAGACTCGATCGGAATCCAACGTTTGATCAGGGATCAAATGTATGTATATTTATTCTCATTATTTTTTATCAGAGCTATAATATTTCAAAAGAAATTGGAAAAATGTCAGCTTAGTTTTTTTACACATAACGATTTACTATGGTTATATGGTGGTACAGAGTCGCAGTGACACTGTTGGTGGAATGCCGTAAACGAAGGAGAACACGGCAGCAGCTTGAAGCTGTGGGCGCAAATACGTCTGTGGTGTGGAGGAATTTCAAGTGGATGACAAAAACATTGCCATTGCAAACGGTGAGGTCTGCAAACTTCTCTGCAAACAGATCTCAATGCTCCATTCAACACAACAAACACCCAACACAATACACAAGTTTACCCAGGCAACCCAGTGGAATACCTCTGTGATGACAGAGAGGCAATGTCTAACAGTCTTTGTCCATTTTAAGCTTGTTGCCCCATGATCTCCCCCAGGCAAAGGCCATCAGAGGTGATCATAAGTCATGGGGATCATTGGTGGGATTGTTTGGAGGCATTTTCATCTACATCTACAGTTTGGAGATGACTGTAACCTTTCCAGACTTCTATCAACTGCACAATCCATTTTGTATTTAACAAACATGCAGGTTTTACTTTGAGGGACAGACTTGCAACTATAAACACGATAAATAGTTATAGGCCTAAATAATTGCTCTCAATAGAGTCCAACTGTACATGTGCTTTTAAATGAGTTCAGTGTATTTCCTGGCTCAGTCTGTTTATCATTTGCTGTTTTCCTCTGTGTTCTTACAAAGCTGTGTAAGAACGTATGGCGTGTCCTTGGACATGGTCCTTGAATCACAAGACATTGTGTTCACCCCTCACCTTCCCCTTGACACAGTACAAGGGTGTACGTGTTTGGTTTGAATGCGGAACATGAAGTAGAAACACAGCTGTGGTTTATGTAAAAGCTGCAAGGTTCCCATTGGCTTGTCCAGCAGGACTGAGGCCATGCACGACAGCATGTTGTTTACTTCTTTATTTTCTAGGATTATTTGTTAAACTGTCTGTGCTCACAGCAGATTACAAGAGCAGGATTATCTGGTCAAACAAAATATTGAAATCTATTCAAATTGACACAACGATTTCTTAACTAATTGGTTTCATGTGTTTTTTTTCCCTCTGTGTTCTTAGTTTCTTTCTTTCCTTCACTCGATTATTTGAAGTCATTTATTTTTCATAGTTTCATAGTCTTGGTCGGGGTACATTGCTTCAAGAGACAGGAACACATAGATGTGATGGATACACAGATACCAGGAAACCTAAATATGAAAAAGGAAGAAGAATAAGAAGAGGAGGGAGGATATCAGCTCTATGTGATTCCAGACTCTGTCCGATGGAGAGAGCCCATTTACTGTGAACTGTACTTAAACTGGTTCAGTTTGACAAGGCGCTAAAATTGACTTTTGCTAACAGGGACAATATTGCCCTCCAAAATGGTACAGCCCTATAGCAACACATGGTAAATTGTTGTTGTGCATTTGTTGTTGTTGTTTTCTAGTCTTGATAACCACTCAAAGCTGTAGCCCTTTTTACAAAAGGTGCTCTGTACATAAAGGTTGATTGATTGATACATGACAATCACATTTACACACACATCAATAGGTGATAGCATGTTTCTGCTGAATTGAACACATACTTAATTCACACCAGTAGTGAACACACAATCCAGGATCAGGAGCAGTTGGGATTTCATGCAAACTCTTACTGTAGCTTGTTACTGGTAATTAAAGCTTAAGCAAACTGTAATATTATTTTAAAATAAAGTTAGATTACATTATTTTTCTACTGCAAATCTTGCCTGCCTAGATGTTTTTTAACAGTTTCCCAGAAATTAGGCTTATTTAACATTCTTGAATATCTATTTTTGCAGTGTGGCATCAACAAGGCATTTTTCTCCTGCAGAAGTGCTGCGCGCTGGATATTTTCTCTTTTTTGGACCATTCTCTGTAAACAGTAGAGATGGTTGTGTGTGGAAATCCCAGTAGATCAACAGTTTCTGAAATACTCAGACCAGCAACCATGCTGCATTCAAATTCACTTTAATCGCCTTCCTTCCTCACTCTGGTGCTAAATGCATTGAGTTGCTGCATTGTGATTTGATGAATAAATATTATGGACCATTGAGTAATTACCAATCACCGCCACTTCTCTACATGATTTACTTTTCTCTCACCTCACTCTCTATCTCACTCTCTCACATACACACACACACACATACAGAGAGAGAGAGACTGAAACATAACTGTCTTTTAATATTGTTCATCCAGACTGCATCCAGAAAACTTGGAGCTACGTTGTGCAGGAACAGCAGCAGCAGCTGTGATTGGCACATGCAGGCAAGTAGCCAATGGTCTACATATATGCAGTCGTCTTGCTTTAGTAGCATTATGTAGCCTTGCCTCAGTCAGTCATTGTGTAAAATGCTTTAGTGTGTGTGCAGCACAGTATTGTGGGAGACACAGAAACAAAACACTGCTAAACTGAGAAGCAAAGAGAGACGTTGAGCTGATTAGTTTAATCAGCATTGTGTGAACTCATTTGATAATGGTTTGAATGTAGTTGACGTTTGTTTATATTTAAAAGTTACAGGTCGAACAGCTTTAACATGCAGTTGAACAGCTGTGCCTAATAAAATGAGCGGTCAAAAAGTAAAGCAAGCGGCAGGTTTTATGAGTGCGCTGTGGCTGGCTGTCTGGCACTTGAAGTAAACTCCAGTGTGAGCGTTCTGTTTCACTTCTGTTTCTGCTATTTAAAACATTTTATATGTCAGAACTTTTACAATAAGAAATAAAATAATAATAATAATAATAATAAATAATGTCAAAGATGCAGCAGCAGATTCCACTACACAATCAGCTCGTGTCTAAAGATAGTGCAGAGCAGCCAGGTTCAGGCTGATTGAAATGGAGCACCAGCTCTATGGATGCATTCAATGTTTGTCAAAAATGTTACGACTAAACAACTTTCATAATGCACAAGCTCGATCAATTCTGACCACCCTCCAAACAATGTGGTGTTATTGCAGTTCTGTCTGTACAGCATCAAATCACTGGAGCGGTTGAGACTTGTACGTAAAACCCACTTGAATGGCTGCGTGTGGTTTAAAGTGACAGCTCAGTTTTTTCTTCAAGATTGCAAGTTTGATTGATGTGACACACTTGACCCCATGTTGCTCCTGATGGCTGTGCTGGCAGTGTGTGAATAGGTATGAAATATGAGTGCTATGAATGGCTGAATGCTAAACCTGTAATAATAATAATAATAATAATAAATTTAATTTAATTTAATTTAATTTAATTTAATTTAATTTAATTTAATTTAATTTAATTTAATTTATATTTACCTGTGTTGCACAACAATCACAAAAATTACACTCTGCAGTTAATGACTGATTCATTTATTATTTTCTGTCTGTTGGAGCCCATTGACATAAAAAAATATTCCCCACACAATAAAGCTTATCTTGACCTAGAGTATGTTCTCTCACTTTTATATTTCATACTTTTTTTCTTATCATTCATCATTCCTTGAACTCATACTCCGCGTGTTTTCTTTCTTTCTTTCATTCTTTCTTTCTTTCTTTCTTTTATCTGCAGCTGGACTTTCATAAAGTCTGTCTTTGATCCTTATCACAGAGAACACTTGTTCCCACAAGTATGTGCTTCCAGGCTGCATCTCTCTGTGCATGGGAGGAGCCGGGGCAACATGCAGGGATGAAAGGAAGAACTCTCACTCAGAGATGTTATTCATTCAACACTTTCTGTCTGTACTCTGGCAGGATCTCCAGTTCGGCTGCAAATAAATGTGGGAAAATGTTGAAACTGAATCTCATGGCCTCAAGGAGAAAGTTGGGATAGTGCGCATAGCTGATGCAGATTAGCAAAGATGGAAGATATGTGCAAAGCTTTAACATTTGGCTTCTCTAACAAACTGTTTTCACATGCAAAGCCTCCATGGTATGATGCATAATCATGACACTTCTTGCATCTGCATAGTTTTGTATGCATTTAAAGTCTGGTCACATAACACATTTCCTCTCCTCTGTGTGAAAATCATTGAATTCAGAGGAGTCTAGTGTCAAATGAGACTCATGGGTTAGAGTTTAGCTCATTTGTTTTTCACAGTTCAAACGAAGGAAACATTGTTCACAAAGGCAACAACAACAATAAAAGACAAAGTCCTCTTGATTGTATTCATCCTACAGGAGATTTTTCTTTTAAATAGTCATTTTTCCCCATTTTTCTCGACACTGATCCTCTTCAGTCCTCATTTTATGTGTCAGCTGTTCCATCATGTGTCTTGTGTGGGTGTCTCTGCCTTGTCCTATTTCCTGATTAGATTTTCTTAGTAGATATTTGTCTTCTCTTTACACAATATCACCTGTCATGGTGCCAAAGTACAGCGTCATACAGGACAGCAGTATATCACAGCCCAGAATCTTAACAATGACACAACTATTCAATGTCAGGACAAAACCACTATACATGCGAGTGGTCTACATTAGCTATGTTTACATGGACACAAGTAATCAGAATAAAAGCCTGATCGCAATGAAAAAATATGTCACGCAAACTTACTAATCCCGAAAACTCTGATCCAATACAGCCCGAATGTCATCCTGAACTGGACGACTTCCTGGTTTGGTGCTATCATGTGTCCGATTCACGCTAAGATGACGTATTTCCTTTGTTACCGCTCGAAAGGGATGAACATTTCATTCCAAGCAATAATAATCAAAAATACACAAAATTCACAGGCGGATAATGGACAGTGAGGGGATGAGCAGACACGTTCTACAGAAGCAGAAGTGAAGCTTCTTCATCTGCTTCTGCTTCCAGAGAATTAGACAACAAACGCACCACGGATCATTTCATTTTGTGTCCATGTAAATGTTGGAATTGTAAATTCCAGTTGGAACAAATCTTTCCAGAATGAAGACATTTTGCACATAAACATACCTCCTGTCTCCTACATAGCATATGTGTTGCTTTAATTGTTATTTGTTTCCTGTTATTCTGTATGTATAGTATTCATACTGAGGCTCAAAGCAGCAGCTTTCACACGTTCTCTTTCCTGAAGGTAAATCCAGCCCATAGGCCAGGAGATTGGCATTTAATAGTTCCTTTGCACACTCCAACATGGAAAATGAAATGCTTATTATTTTGTTTTCTTCATCAATATGATGTTTTAACGAACCCATGAGTAGAACTCTAAATGGCACGCTGCACTTGGTTTAATAATGCAATAGGTCACGTCAGGCTGACAGAGCCCATTAGCTGTGACTTTATCACAAACGTCACAGCCTGTAGTGACTTGATACTGATTCATTAAAGCAGCGCAATGTAGGATTTTGACCTTCGAATAATGTCAGCAAGACCATTTTGATGGTGGTCAACTTACTTAACAAGGTGACTGACACCTCTGTCAAAGCCTGAGCAGGTCTGCATCATCTGCATTGGCACAGTGGAACTTCTGCTTTCGGGTTGGCACCATGATGACACAAAAAGAACTACAGAATTCTTCTTTACAGCATATGTCACAGTCCCTCTTGTTTTACAGGGCTAGTTTTGAAAAGTCAAATAATGTCATCATTTGTGTATAAAATGCTTAATAACGTAGGCTACTGTAACTGGTCTGAAGAGGTTTGAGAAACACAGCTTTAAAGGTACAGTGAGCATGATTTTATGTATCATTATCCATCAATAATTACACAACAACCTTTCAGCATAATGTAAATCAAGTGATCTGCGAGAGAACAAAACAAGGCGCTGTCCATGGTGCTGACCTGCACAGTTCTGTGCAAAAGTCTTACTGATTTAGGAATGTTATAATAAACATACACTATCATTATTTCTCAATCACTCAGGGGGAAAAATGTCTATGTTTGGAGATTGTTTGGTTTGTTCATTTAATACTAACTTTACAGTTTTGCCCATTACAGACACGTGAATTTAAAATAAAAGCAAAGTCAGTGCAATACTGTTCAAAAACTGGGCAAAAACAACAGTGTCAGAGGGGTGTGAGTCAGATGTTGACCTCCACTGTTTTAAGAACATTGAGCTCTAAATATGGGGAATTTGTATCAATGGGGAATCAGTTTTCCATTTTCTGGGGGTGCGCATGGAGGACGACTTAACCCGAAGCACTAACACCCCAGGTACAGAAGAGACTCCACTTCCTGAGGAAAAAAAAACCTCTCACACTTCCTGTGTCCTTCAACCAATAACAGACTTCAGCTGTGATTTGCCAGCTGCACAGCACCAGAGAGGAAAGAGCTCAAGCAGGTTGTCACCACTGTCCTCTTACCTCCCCAGAGAGATGCTGTCTGTTATAGCAGCCAAGGACTTGGGGACCCCCTTTGGTTCAGTGTGGTGTCACCCATTAACGGAGTCTTCCACCTGTCTGGTTTTGAGATGAGATGAAACTAATACTGATGATGTAGAATTGTTATTACTGTTATTGATTTGTGAAATAGTCCTGGTCTCTATCTTTTCTCTGTAAATGTGATGTTTTATCTGTAATCTGTTGAACTTGTTTCTGTACAGCAGACACCCCTAAATGCACTAACTCTATGTTTTTAAGATTGATAAAATAGAGATATTTGTCTCTCCAATGTTAGTGAAAGCTTTCATCAAAAACTTTGTGTATGTTGTTTCAGTTTTTGCTCTTACAGATTAAGATCATTTTCCACTTAAGCATGTGAATAAACAAGGGAATGGAAACACAAATATTGACAGCGTTATTTATTTCATTAGTATGACGTTTCATTCACTGGGTTAGCAGTCTAATATTCATCATATACGATGATCTACGTTTTGTAGGTTATTATAAATTTAAGAATTGCACAATTCTTCTTTTTCCAGTCAAGTTATGGCAGGTTGTACACTCAGAGGTGCAATGCTGCCCTCCACAGTTCAGGGTTTCCAGTCACATTGTGAAGTTCTTCAACACAGATCAAAGTTGTCCTTCATTCTTATCCTCATTCTTTTTTTCAACACAGTTCTTCATTATGTTCCATCCACACAGTTACATTCATTAATAATTTATCAATCTTCTAAACCATATTGTAAGCTCTTGTGGAAGCTTATTTTAAAGTTTTCAGTTTTCTGGCAGCACTGATGTACATTTTCAGAGATGAAAAATCTGAAGTGTATCAATGAGATGAGCTGAAACATTCTTAAATAGCCAATTAAGGCTTGAAAAGTATTATCCAGCCCCCAGGCTGTGAATGCACACGCTTCTCTAATAGGATTATGTGGTATATGCAAACCACACCCTTCAACATTTAATATTTCCTTGCCTGTTTGTCCTTCTTCTGGGCTTAAGAGAAGACCTTCCAATTCACTTTTGGGCTGTCCATCAACATCTAATTCAGCTTCTGGAAGCTTATGTCCACACAACGTGTCATACATTTGTTCTGCAGTGTAATGACCCGTGGAAATTGATCCGACTCTTCAGAGTCTTCATCCCTCTACAGACTTTCATCAAACAGAAGTACAAATCCAGACTTTCTTGGCTCTGGCCTTGATTAGTGGTCTTCCTCTACGCCACTGCTGTGCAGTGCTCATGAATCCGTGTTTAGTGTGTGTTATGGTGGTCTGGAGGCGGAGCTGAAGAAAGGGGCTTGGACTTTTGAATTTAAAATGTAGCCTGCTCAAACTATTTTCCCAGGATCTCCAACCCTACTTTTAACCCCGCGTTGCTCCTGGCGGCTCCTGTGTCGGCAGCATGTGTATGAAACATTTGTGCTAGAACACGCACTGCACATTCTGCATATGCGCTGTATGAATGTGTGAGTGAATGGGTGTGAATGGGTGAATGGCAAAACTGTGGTTTAAAGCAGCTTTGAATGGTCATCAAGACTAGAATAGTGCTAAATAAATACAGACAGGAAGTGGAGATGATAGCGAAGCAGTTACAAAAATCTGGACTGCTTGTTTCTCATGATCACCAAATGACTCATTACAACAATACAACAATAGACTCACTCTCAGCTCACACCACACACAGTGGGAAATGTGTATCCCCGCCCACTACACCCCTGAGGATGTGTAACATTCAGTGGAGGAAGACAGTGCAGATGAAATGTGAGAAAAAAAATGTCCCCATTGGCTTTTCAAAAATCACAGAAATGATATTCAAAAATGTATTTGATTATTTGACCGCGGCCGAGTTCAGTTGCTTACCCACCGCGTTTCTCTCCTGCTGGATAAACTGAGTGAATATTTCATTGAGGAATGTGTTCTATCATGCCTTAGGGGTGTGTGTGCACAGAGTTGACACATTTGAATGATTGATTTAACTTCATCATGGGCATCTTCGATTGGAAGAAATAAATGAGGGGAGAGGGAGTCTGAGAGGGGAATAAATGAATTTTGCCTAAGGTGGAGACTTGTCTGTTCCAGGTGGTCGAAGCAAAAGTGAGCAAAGACAAAATATTTGTCCAGAAGTGTCTCATTTAGAAACACACAACTGGACGGAGAAACATGGAAGATTTGTAAGAGCTGCGTAAAAAGAGCTCTGTTTAGCTTTTACGTCCACCATGATTCATGTCGTATGATAAACACAGAAAAGTCATTGCATGAACAATAACTAAAACCTACTATGGCAACTGTTACACTTCATATGATTGTTATGTAAGGAGGAGTTCTCCAAATGATGCTGTCCCTCTTGTTTTGTTGAAAAATGGAACCCATAACCCTCTTTTCAGAGGCCACCATCTTTCATGGTCAAACCAGCCTGGGAGTGCATTTTCCACTCTAAAATGTTATGTAAGTTAATGTAACAAGGCAAATGTAGCTTTACGATAAGAGAAACCTTGAAGAACTGCACTTCAACACGAAAAGTCACCTGCACTGTTTTTCTAAAGCACTTTCCACTCTGTTTTTCTTTCTCTGTTCACCACCTCCTCTGTCAGGTCATAACATAGAGAGACCATCTTTACCTCAGTTTAGCTGTTTTTGTCTGTAATAACACATGAATGAGGACAAAAAGAAGTAGAATCCCCCTCAGCTGCTTCCTCCTGCATGGTCCATGAATGAATTACCGCCCCTCTCCCCAGCCTCCAGTGGCTGTGGGACTCTAATGCGATTACCTGGGGCACACGACCCAGAGAGAATTTAGTTTCTCTGAGATGGCAATGGAAGGAAAAAAAGTTGACATATCCTGCCCAGTTCCAAATCCTAATGTGGGAGCAGAGCTGGCAGAAAAGGAGGCAGTCATGGTGGGAGGCAGTGGGATTGGTGGCGCTTTAATGACTTTTGGAGCACATGAGAGGTGCAGATGGACTGTGGGAGAAAACCCAGTTCCACATCCAGTACCAGTCAGTGGAGGACATGGTGCTGCTTTACTTAGCAGAGCATCATAAAAGTGCACAAACACACACACACACACACACAGATGCAAAAACAGACAGTAGGCCCACACTGGAAGTATTTTGGTCTCAGATGCAAGGAAATGCATCATCCAAACCCGATGCCCCGCGTTTTAATCAGCTCTAGATGTGTTTGGAAAATTATGGAGGGAAAAGTCAAAGTTCAGCAAACCAGCAATATAAGTAAAGTAAAGTAAGCAGAAGAACCAAAATCTGGCTCCAATGTTTGGAACATTTGAACAGTTGTTGGACTGTGAGACTATTAGGGACAAAAACCATCGTTTGATTAGTTCTATAAACCATGGGTAAGATGACCTCATCCACATTGCTGTGTCAATAGGAAGCTTTTGCTACACACAGATACATAAATAATAGACAAATGACAGGCGCCAGTGCTACACCGAGCCCTTTGTGATTAGAGAGTTGTTGTTGAGGTTTGTGTTTAGGAATGTAATCAATTCATTTTAGAGAAGGCCGAATAATATGTTACTTATGTCTTATACGTTATTTGCTGTCATACAACAAAATCAACATTATGACACGACCTCTGACCCACGTCCCACATTGTCCCACATTAAACTGATCCTTGTCCCTCATTGACACCAAAAGTGTGAACAGATGTTTTCTTCTGTCTTTGTGGCTGAAAACAGACGGACTTTCAGACAGAGGGTCATCTGCTGAAAACCTTCTGAATCTATCCTCAACAGTTTCATATCATCGTGGATCATGAACTCAGCACAAAAATCGATTCTTGACATATTTCCATCACTGACTTAACTGCTGCAATTTCACACATAGCTGCAAAGAGTCAGAAGGAGTCAGTGATGGAGAGATGTTCCTCCAACATGATTCATGATACACTGTAGACAGTGTCACAGGTGCATCCTTTGTTTAATCTTTACCTCAGTGTGTGTGTGTGTGTGTGAGTAAACCTCACATGCCACATGTGACACACACATACACACCATTTATCTCAATCAGTCAGTCTTTGTTGATGTTCAACACAAAGTGCTTTACATGTACACACCCACCAAACCCTACCCCACATTCACCCACACAGATACATTCACACACCTCGACAAGGAGCCAAGGAGACAAGGAAACACTCTGTCACACCAGGAAATAATAGACAGATTTAAGATGTACTAAATAAAATAAATGGAAATGAGAGAGACTAAAATAAATAAATAGGTCAATAAATAAATAAACATACTAAATACTAAATAATATAAAAGGCAAACTAAAGACGTAGGTATAGGTCTTAAACATATCAACGCTCTCTGCCCTCAGGTTTCTCACAGATGTGAGCAAATAACAATGGGCCAAAAAAAACCATTAAACTGCAATTTTTATGACTGAAAATAAGGATTTATATCAGTGTTCACTCACAGACTTAAAACATGATAATGGAACATGATAACTTCAGGTACCATCCAAATATTGAACTAAACTCTAATGATAGGATGAGAACATTAAACAATACTGTATGTTGCTTCCAACATTCAGGAATTACAGTTATAGATGTCACCTGGCCTTCTTTGTATTGTGACTTCCTGTGTTTTATTTTGAAAGAGTAACTCTCCTCTCGTTTCAGGGCACTTGCTCTTCCTCCATGTGTCACCAGTCTGATCATCTCCCTTGATTGCCAGATTGTTTCCAGCTGTGGCCCCGCCCTCATGTGTATTTAGTGTCATCGTTCTTGTCACATGAGCCTGTGTCCACGTCATCGCCTGTTTTACTCTCTTTCCTTGGTTCTGATTTTGTGTTTCAGTGAGTTCTTTGTTGATAAGTTGTGTTATTTAGAACCTGTTGCTTTATCTGTAGTTTAGCCTC